>NC_056736.1:315221740-315416663 GCF_019279795.1 Protopterus annectens | reverse complement strand
ATAAAAACAAAATTGTGTGTGTGTGTGTGTGTGTGTTTGTGTGTGTGCATATGTATGTGCATGCGTATATATGTATGACTGGATATAAATATATTTATATATATATATATATATATATATATATATATATATATATGTATCTATATATTTATGTATGTGCATGCCTCCGTGTGCATACATACTATAGATATATATATATATATATATTTATATATATATATATATTTATATATATAAATACAGACATATATATATAGTCATGTATTTGCGTGCATATGTGCATGACTGTGTGCGTGAAATGTACATACATACATATACACAGATATAGGTGTGTGTGTGTGTGTTTGTATACATACGGATACTTACATATAATGTACATATAGATATATAAATGTGTGTGTGTATATAAGTGTAAGTGTGAGTGTTTTTGTGTTTGTGTCTTCCTAGTGAAACTATGAGTATTTGCAAATTGCTGTTAAAGTTGTCTGTCAGCCTATGCCACCAGTTCTTATACTAAGGGCCACCTGAAAAGGTTACCAAAAATATCATCTCAATCTGTTCACAAAGTTACCTACATTGACTAATATTTTACGTTTACCTAAACACTCGATACAATCTATAATAATAATAATGTCAGGTTTGCCACAAAATGTTGTACTACATTGTAAGGAAAGCCAGTGTGTCTATTTTAAATGATTCACTGTAGGCTTGGTTTTATCATTCTGAGCTATGTGGTAGAGTTCATTAAAAAAAGAAAAAAAAAAACTTTTCACTGCTAAAAGAAGGCCACAGTGGGAGGCAGTGGATGTGAGTAATTCTTGTTTCACCTTGGAGATGCAGTGAAAAGAAGTTAAAATGAGGGATGAGAGTTCTATGAAGTGTTTTTGATGTGAGACTGTGTTTATGGCTTTAGATAAATAAATGAACAGAGATTTAACGGTTACCTTTATTTCTGTTTTGATGAATGTTGTTGGTGAAGCTAAGTAGGACTGTTGCAGTGCTCTGACTATGATGAAAGCTGTGCTGCAATTAGTAAGGTGGTTAGTGAGCTGGATGTAGATACATTTTTCCAAGATTTTTGATAGTAGTGTTGGGATGGCAATGGGTCTGTAATTTGAAACATCAGTTGAGTTACCACCTTTATGCAATGGGATAATATAAGATATTTTCCAGATGTCAGACATATAGCTTTGGTTATCTAACAATTAATTAGCGTGAAGATGGGGAAGGCCAGGGCATTAAATAACCCTCAGTAGCTAACTTTGTTGGCTTTAGTTTAAGTAATAGTTTTCTAATAGTGGAAGTTTGAAAATTTTGGAATATGAGAAAGTCACTCTTTTATTGTCTAGTGAGTCTGGAGTGTCGATGTGGTCATCATATAGGATGAATGGTTGTCAGACTAGGAATCGGCCAGTCATCAGGGATTACAAACAGAAGGAACAACAACCAAAAGCCTACATAGTAGCATTTCAGTTATTTGTTTACAGATAACCACGGTAGAAAGACACAAATGCATACAGTTGTAAGGTAAAATGAAAAAGAAAAGTGCTGAAGAACATATTGTACAATGCAGTAACACACAAAGCTACAACATGCATGGTAAGAAATGCACTTGGCTAGTAGATGCTAGCAGACAGGAGTCAGCAAAAAATAAATGAAATTAAAGGAATAAATGAGTGGGTCTACTAATATTAAAGCTTGCACCACTCTTACTTTTACAGAATGAGAAGTAGATGGATCATAAAATGAAGGGCGCTTCAGACTAGAAAATGAAGACATGCTTTTTATAGAGCCACTAGGATCTCAGAAAGCCTTTACAGTTGGCTAGTATTAAAACAATGAAGCATGAGAAAAGATAAGACTGTTTTTACTGCTGTTTGAGTCTTGCTTTGTTCATGTGCTTTCTACAGAGATTGTTGCAGTCATGCCATTAAATCATTGCACTTATCTTCTTCTTCTTCTTTCGGCTTTTCCCGGTTAGGGGTCACCACAGCGGATCACCTGTCCACTCACGATTGGCAGTGGAGTTTTAGTGTCAAGTTGCCAGCCTGATGCCCAACCTTCCAGTGAAGGTACACACATGCACACACTCACACCTAGGGCCAATTTACAGTATCCAATCCACCTACAGCATGTCTTTGGGATGTGGGAGGAAACCGGAGCACCCGGAGGAAACCCACATGACCACAGGGAGGACATACACACTCCACATAGAAGGCACCCCAGCAGAGGATCGAACCGGAGAACCTCTTGCTGTGAGGTGGCAATGCTAACCACTGTACCACCGCGGCCGCCCAAAATCAAATCATTGCACTTACCTAACATTCAGAAATCAGTTTCAAATAAAATATGAAATGAGCAGAAAACTGTTTACTAACATTTTAGCTTTACACTGTTCCAAACGCTTTCTTGCAAGGCAGTAACAATTCAACTCATAACATTACTGAAAGGCTTCTTTTCTCCGAGGATAAAAAGCACAGGTAAAATGTCTCAGAGAATGCTGTGAGTACAACTGCAATTGGATATGGAATCTGGCTGAAACTTCCTTAAATTGCTTCTCCCAAACACCCACAGCCAAAACTGGGACATGCTCAGAAAGGTAGACTGAAAATGTAAACAAAGACAGAATCAAAATAAAAAAATCTCTAGGACTGTCCCTTTAAAGTATTAACCCTGTGTGCTATTTAAGCAATAACCGATGACATTGATGTGGTATATTGAAGATTTACCCACAGCTGGTGTGGTTTAATCACGTGGGCGAAGCCAGAGTGCTTAAATAAAGTCAACCGTGGGTAAAGTTCAATATACCACAACCATGGAGTCAGATATTGCTATTATACAATGACATTATTTAAGAAAAAAATACTTACTTGTCTTAAATAATGTCTTTGTATAATGCTGCCCTTCCACGTTTTTCTGGTATCCTGGGTCTTTTTCTGATGTACTGCGCATGCGTATGTGATTTGTGTTCCCTCGCTTATGCAGTACATCAGTGATGTGCAGAGGTAGCAATGGAGAAAGGAAGATCTCCATTGCTTTTTTTTTTTTTCTTTTTAAATTGAAAATAAAAAAAGAAATCGGGAGACATTTTGGAGAGCCAGGACAGACAAAAATAAAAGGATAACCTGGCAAGTTTCTTTAGTTTTGCAGAATGTATATTATTATCCTCTTACTGTTGTCTGTACTGTCACCCTCGTTCATTTCAGGTCCTCTGTTTTCTTTTTTTGTGCAAAAAAAGAAGGAAAAGTGAAAAAAAAAAAAAAGATATACTAATAGGAAAAAGCCCAGTTGACTGGACCTTTTTCCTTTAGCATATTCTTGGATTTACAACAGGCAAACTGGTTGGGCTGGCTAATCATTGTGCTTGTTTTTGAATATTAATGGCCAGTCATTGTATAACTGACAATATAGTCTAATGGTGAAGTAAATTATATATATGTATTTCATAATCATGCTCATATTAATAATACTTGGCGATTCTGTAACATTATTCTACCGAACAATGGAAATAAAACTGCTAACTTTCAGACAAAAAAAAAAATGACAGAACCTCACTTTACAGTTCCATTTTTGGAAATGTTTATTTTTGGAAATGTTTCTGATGCAAACAAAGTAAGACTGGTGATTTATTTGTTATCGTGTTAGTTTTATATTTTGCATTGTTTGGACAGGTATTTGCCAAATTTGCAACATACACAGCTTCTACAGTCAAACATGGATGTCGTTTTGCAATAACATACCGAGTACTAACCACTTTCTTATAAGAGACTACTTCCTCTAGTATGTCTAGTAAGCTATTACCAAGCATGGAAATACCATCTGTAAAATATATCAGACTATTTTATTATTTATTTTACATTTGTTTACTGTGATAGTCCAGCTGGATACATGTCCATTTTCAGTGGAGGCCCGGGGAGAAAAGCTCCAAAAAGTCATTCAACAAACTGTCATTCAACAAACTGTTACATTTTTACAGCTTAAAACACAAATAAAAGGATTTTTACACAGATGTAAACAAACACAAAAACAGATACACAAACAAATTATTACATTTTTACTCAGATGGAAAATTCTAGACAGTAAGAATTATAGGGTACTGAATGCCTAGTAGGCTAACCTGGTAGTAGATCCAAGGAGATCATAGGATTTATAAGTTAAGAAACAAAGTGTTGGTAGAAGTCCTCCATATGCACACGAGTGATGGTTAGAGTTAGTCTGGATTAGGACAAGGATATAGTCATCGTTTTTTAAAGTACTGAATCAGACTTTTCTTGAATTGAGGTAGAGAGAGTTCAGATGTAAGATTAGCAGGAAGAGAATTCCAAGTTTTGCCAACAGAGTTAGCAAATAGAGATTTACCAGCTGTGTTGTTGGATTTGAGAGTTTGAACTAGTAGTCTTTCAGATGAACGAAGTGCACTAAGGTTACTGTAGGGGGTGATGAGGCTTTTAAGTAAGGGTGTATTATCTGGTTGGTACGGGATCTTGTGTGCAACTATTAGTTGGTTAACCTGAAGTAGGTTAGGCAGTTCAAGCCATCCTAGCAGATTTAGGTTATGACAGTGATGTGTTCTGTAGGCTGCATCAGTAGCTAATCTGGCAATGTGATCATAGCTGCTAGAAAGTTTATTAAGGTCAGTTTTGCTGAGGTTTGTAAATAGAGGGGAAGCATAGAGGAGGGTGGAGAGTAGATGTGTATGAGCAATTACATTTTTGGCTAATGGCGTTAGGAAGGGCTTGATCCTATATAGTGAGCCAAGTTTTTTAATTTGTTTTTTTAGTTTTTTTGATATGCAGCAAGTCAAAGGTTATATTATCTATTATAACTCCTAACAGTTTGGTTGAGGAATCTTGGGGAAATACTTAATGTAAAGGTTATAGGGGCAGACCTGTGAGTGGGGGAGAAAAGCAGCAGTTTGGTTTTATTAGGATTTAACATGAGACAATGGTTAAAGAGCCAGTTTTCAAATGTGTTAAACGTATTCTGGGATAGAATCTGTAACTCTGTACGTGAAGTATCGAAGCATACTAAAGTGGAGTCATCCGCATATTGAATGCATGTTGCATTTGGGATGACCTTATACAAATCATTGATGAAAATAGAAAATAATAGTGGACCTAGTAGAGAGCCTTGGGGTACTCCGAGGGTGATGGGTAAAAGGATGGACAGTTTGTTCTGCCACAGGACAGCCTGTTGTCTACCACTGAGATATGACTGAAACCACTGGATGGCCTGGTCCTCTAGGGAGATGGATTTCAAAGTGTTTAGGTTTACCATATCAAAGGCTTTTGAAAGATCGAGAAAGATAGCAGAGGAAAGTTTATTATTGTTTCGGTGTTGGTTAATGACATTAGAGAAGGAGAGGAGGACTGAGGTTGTACTATGGAATGGTCTAAAGCCATGTTGGGTGTTGGCTAGAAGATTATTATGGATAAGATAGTTCAGGAGTTGATTGTGGATGCATTTTTCCATAATTTTAGCCAAGGATGACAGAATAGCTATGGGTCTATAGTTTGAAAGTTCAATAGAGCTGCCTTCTTTATGGAGTGGGATGACATGGGATATCTTTCCAGATGGAGGGAATGGATGCTTCTGTTATAGTTCTATTGATCAGGATAGTAATAGGGTATATGCCTATGGCATCTGCAGCTTTTTGTAGATATTCTGCAGGGAGGAGATCAGCCAACAGGATGGTAGGCTTTAGTGTTTTAAGTAAGTTTCAGACTAAAGATGTGCAAACTAGCTTGAAGTTAAAGGGGAGTTGGGAGCAGGGTGTAGTGGCCGGAGAATATGGGCATCCAGGGGATAATTGGTTAGCTAGACTATTCTACAGCATGGTAGCAATGAACTAAAAGCAAAAGAACAAAAGATTTGTAAAATGTTTCAGATTATCATTATTATATTATTATTATTATTATTCATAGGTGTGTACTAGACTAATGACCAGTGTGGCCTTTTTATGCCTAGCCATGCATTCCAAATCTCTTACAAGTTCTGGTCCCTGATAAGTGTAACCAGGGACATGGAAGATCTATCATTTGCAAGCAGCAGCCTGGGAGATGAACCATTTACAGGCTTTCCTGTGTCGATTAGAAACACAGATGCAAAACCAGAGATGAATTTCCTGTTCCCCATCCAATTGTCCAAGATGCACTTCAATTGGGTTAGGGAGGAGCTCTGCTTCACACAGATAGGGAGCCTGTTCCAAAGAAGGGGCAGTCTCTGCAATACATACTTGACTCTCCAGCAGGTCCTATTTATATCACAGACAAGTTTAAGTCTTTAGAACAGGTAATTCTGGTGCTGTTTGTCTTGTGAATATACAGGAGGGCCATCAGGGTGGGGTTCGGCAATGTCTTGTATGCTAGGCACAGAGCTTCCGTAATTATTATTACTTAAAAACAAACATGCCTTTTTGGATCTTCTGGCAAATGTACTGGCAATAAATCACACAGTAATATTTTTTAGCACAAAGCTACAGTCACGGTTAGTACTTGAGCATGTCTCAGAGTCATTTATTACATGCTCTGACTTTCAATAAGTAAAATGCAGTGTTAAAAGATATACTCTAGCAAACCCTAAAATACACAGAGCAGCACAAGCAGTTAAGCAGTTTTCAAACTTGGTTTTGTTTATAGGATGTTCCAGTGTCCCAAGAGGCTGTTGTGGTACTCTGGTCAACTGTCTTTCCTATAAAAAAAAAAAGACAGCAGAGAAGCAGCCAGCAATGTTTCTCTGTGTTTAGGGTTTGGGGAAGATTAACCAATTCTATTCTGACTTGCACTGAAATAAACAAAGGCATGCAGTAAAATTTAATACAGCTTCTCCATGGCTTCTAACCATTGCCTTTTCTGAAAAAATATATATTTTATATGTTACTGTGATAGAAGGCTTTCACTTACTGCTGTAGTTCTTCACCTAGTTTCTTTGAAGCATCCTCAGGAAGCACCTTATACATATCATCTTCTTCAATTCTTCTTTTATGACCAATATGAAATAATGGATTAAGCCAACTACAAGAAAAGTTAAAAATATTAAAACAATAGCATTTTAAGAATTCCAGCAAATCAACCAAACCATTCTAAACATGAAGTGCATGATTAAAGAGATCATAGTAAAACATTCTAACAAAAAGTTAATTTTATAACCAATGAACATTTAAAAGCATATGTAAGCAACTGTAGCATTAATCATATTTCACCTTAATGCATACATTTGCATCTTTTCAGTAGTAAAGAATGTTCAACATCTTAGAACAAATACAGTCAGCACTCCAGTGTAGAGTACACCATGTGTAACACTACTGACATGGGTGTGATTAGTGAACTTGAAACCATAGCAACAGCTTATTTTTTGTGCCTGTTTGTCTGTCTCTGGAGTGTGGCGAGGAAGAAGGATTAAGCTGCACTGCCAAGCTCCCTTTCCCACTGGTGGTAAATAAAAGAAGGGAACTGTTGCTGTCTTAGAACTCTCAACAGTTCTACTGAATGAAGGCCGTGGTGGAAATGGAACCATATGTCAAGCAGTATATATCACTGCATATAAGGTTTTGTGTTAAACAAGTTAGTCTGTACAAAAGATCCCTGGCCCCCAAATCAGTAACTGCCAGGATTTCTCTAAAGGAGAAGCTGAATGCATTTTTGGGGTTCTCTGTACATTATTCTCTGCCTCCTTGGGCCTATACAAGGACTAAATTTTCTGCAGTG
The DNA here is from genome assembly GCF_019279795.1 of Protopterus annectens. NCBI lineage: Eukaryota > Metazoa > Chordata > Ceratodontiformes > Protopteridae > Protopterus > Protopterus annectens. The sequence continues at coordinate 315,408,957 of NC_056736.1, read as the reverse complement.
GTAAATTTTATATATAAAATGTGTCTGGGTGTGTGTACATACACTCACATGTACTAGCATTACTCAAATGAGGTTTCTTCAACTCACAGAGTATCAGTTAAAACTTATCAAAGTGCAAAACATCAAACAAAGAAAAGCACAGAAGCAAGAGCTTATCCCTCTGCAGGACCCATATTAATCCCGATTCAGAGCTTTGATGGTTTGTGACTGTATTTGGAATGTGCATAATGAATCATATTCTATCACTGCATAATCATAGGACAGCATGGTGGTTCTCACCATGTTGAAGAATACAACTGACCCAAAAATATTGTAAACTGCTGTGTAAATAATGTTTATAGGCGTTACAAAGAGCTCACTGTAAATATAGTAATGTTTGTTTAAATGAAGTATTTCTAATTATTTGTATCTGTTTCTTTGAATCCGCGGTGGTGCAGTGGTAGCATTGTTGCCTCACAGCAAGAGGTTCTCCCGTTCGATTCTCGGCTGGAGTGCCTTCTGTGTGGAGTCTGCATGTCCTCCCCACGGTTGGGTGGGCGTTCAAAAGACATGCGTAAATGGGCGTGCCTTCGTTGAAGGTTGGACGTCGAGCTGGCACCTCTGCGCTCATGAAAATCTACTGCCAATCATTAGCGGACCGGAGTTCCACTGTGGCAACCCCTAACCGGGAAAACCCATAAGACAAACAACAACAACATTGGTATCTGTTTCTTTACAGTGAAAGCAGGTTTGCTTAATGAGATATGGAACAGAATGTAAATAGATGGCTAAGACAAACCAAGTCTGGCAGCATTTGCTTTTTTGTGAAAGGGGAACTGGTGTCCAAAGCAGTGGATCTGGGAAGGAAAAATCAACCACAATAAAGGAAGACCTGGAAGGAGAAACTGAAGTGTTTCTGACAGAGGAATCCAGAGAGACCTACAAGATGATCTCTCAACAGTATAAGGCTGAAATAATGCACCTGTTGCTGATTTTGTCAAACCATACCTCCCCTTACTTTTATGTGTAAATAATAAACTGCATTATTTTTATAACTAATGGCTTCAGCTCTGTTACTCTTCTACACGGTGTAGGTATTATATACACACACCTATATGTGCACATGCACATACACACACATACATACATACATAGCCGGCCTTAGGCATAGGCCAACTAGGCGGCCACCTATGGTGCCACTCTAGCAGGGGTGCTTTTCCAATAATCTGAATAGTGTAGGTACACCAGAATGGGGGGGTGCTGTGAAGCCTTATTGCCTAGGGCACCAGTTGACCAAAGTCCGTCCCTGCACACACAAACACAGAAAGACACTATCTCTCACATATTTGTGTGTGTAGACATACAGACATAGATATTACTATATATGGTTGCACCCTTCTTTGTTGGCTACTCACTTTGTCAACAAAGTTTATTGCTTAATCAAAAGCATTCTTTGTTAAGGTGAGGAGTTAAGAGAAGAAGAAACATTGACTGTCATTTTTCTGCAGGAGATGTGCTTGTGGTCTCAATAAGAGGGAATTTATGTTAATGCCAACACTTTTGGATTTAAGTACTGACATTATGGGTAAATATGCTTGTGTGAGTGTTATGGATAGAGCAAGGACTAACAAAAGGGATTATACACACACACACACCAGATGCGCACAGCAGAAAATGTATGTCTTGTTTAATGGTACTGTTATGGAAAGGGTTTTTACTGTAGGAAATATATAGGAATGTGGATGGGCAAGGTTAGGGTTAACGCATGAGTAAGGTGGTGTAAGGGTGATAAAGGCTCACTGCTTACCCTCTAGTGTGTGCTAACACTCACTTTAACCCTACCATTGCCACTAACCCCAACCATATACATAAATGTACTAAAAACCCTTTCACTAACAGTTCTACTTTGCAAAAAAAAGGGCATGTGAAACTTAGCAGTAGAGTTTTGTATTTTTTTGTGGGGAGGGTACTGATCACAAAACGAGACTGTTCTCTTTTTGTGACTGGTATATTTTTGACTATTTTTTCTTTGTTTAAGCCTAGTTTTTGCAAGCAGGAACTGACATAATATGCACTGATGTTGCTGCAAATCAGTGGTTTATGTTTTATATATCATTCTGGAGAGACAGAGACACAAACAGCTATAGCAGCTTCAGGGAACATATTCAAACCCCTGTCAGAGGAAACTACACTGCTCCTGGCTGATATCATACATGTCCACTAAAATGAAATCATGCCCAACCAGGGTTTGTGGAAGCCTGCATTTTCTGCAGCACTGAAATGTTTCTGTTGCTGACAATGTCTTCCCCTTTTCCCAGAAGAAACACAAGGCATACCTCAGTGTGTGATACAAAACACTTTGGTGTACAACAGTGTACAAGTAGTCTATTCATCCTTACCACAATAATGACCATTATGAACAAGCTGAAATATTTAGTAAACTAGCCAACACTGGTATAGGCACTGGTATTTACAGCAACATGATACACAAAACAAGCACTACTCTGAACTTTAACACAGAATTAGGCAAACATTGTAATGGGAAATCATACTGCGCACTTTTAACAACAGTCTTATCAGCACAAAAGAACATCAAAGTACATTAACAACCTATTATAAAACTTAACTGCAGTTAAGCACACGGTGAGACAAATGTGCGGACAGTCATCCAGTAAGGAAGCCTACTGTTTTTTCCATGTCATTTTGTAGTGACGTACCCTACTCACACTTAATGAAGCTCATCTGAATTGAATGCTGCTGAGTGCATTGATTAAATAACTCTAAGTAGGCTGCACTGGAACCAGAGCTGTCAGCCTTTCCTGGGAAAATGGCCAACCCCCCTTTTGCCACGAAATGCAGATAAGCACAAAAAAAGTCATTAATGAACTGTTGCTATAGTCTACCACAGCTCCTTGATGAAATGTTGGTTCTGAAATTGTAATAAAGAGATTTAATAAACTGATAATCCTTGCTAGAATTCATGAGACACACTGTTTACCCTTTTCATTTAAGCAGCCACGTTCACAATACTGATCTTGGTAGGTTAAATTCTTTTAAGGCACAGGCAGCAGTACTGCAGGGACAAATCTGGTGCCAATCAGTGCTTACAATAAAGCAGTGACTGTTCCTCCAACTGCTTGTATCAGGGCCAGCTACCCCCTTCATCCTGCCATTGCCACAGCACTGTCTGCAGCTGCATCTTTTTGTGCCAGTCCTTGTAGCTTGCAAATGGAATATAACTAGCCTGGCAGTACTAATGTCAGTGAGTAACAGTACATCTGTGCTGCGTATACCTAACAGCACAGTTTACACAGGATTTAGAAAATGGTCCACAAAAAGACAGCATCACATGCAAACTAACTGCCATATCAGTTATCAAACACTTAGCAATCTAATGTTACAGACTGCATAGGGAAGACTACAATATACACAAATGAAGGAAGGTATCAGCACAGTGCACAAAGAAACCCTCAAATATTTTTAATGTCTACATAGGAACTGTAAGCATAGACTATGACAGCACTATGAAAGCAAATTAAAAAAGAATATATTAATAGTGCTGAACTACCATATAAACTATCTTCCAAAACTGGTGTACCAAAAATGCAAACTAGTGCCACCATAGGTATGCTGGTTCGCCACACTGAAATGTGGTTCAGTTGTAGGAATGGAAAAAGATGGTCACAGTAAACAGGCCATCTATGTATAGTAAGTGTCACTCTACATATGATACATGTTAACCATTTGAAATTTCACGACACGCTACAGCAAATCTCGAAATGTGGAGAATGAATGGTCAAAAGATCAGACATACATACACCCAGTCTGATACGCCATTTTCCAACTATGGCAATCTCAAAGTTTTTCATTTGGGTACAATATACTAATTACAGGGATTTTTATTGACAGATCATTGCAACAGTTAGTCTGGCCACGTGTGGTGGGGCTGTTGCAGTATGCCATGCATTGTACTTTCGTGGTATGTCTGATGTTAGAGGGGGAGTGCAAACAGCTGAAGCATGAAAAATCATTACTAATATAGTGGTGAGTATTCTCACCTGTCATTCAGGATACCTAGGTTCAAATCCTTACCATAGAGTAGCTGTACCTTTTGTCTGGCAGTTTTCACAGAGGTTTAAGGTTATAAGCAATTAATGAGACACTTCCCATGGCTCGTGGTTTAATTCTCTCAGCTTTCATTTGCTTATTGTGTGACCTTGAGCAGGTCACCTAATCAGATGGTGCTTTGGGGGAATTGTGAATTTGGGCTAGGCTCACCAATTGTCTCAGGGACTGCATGCCTAGTAAGTCCCTACAGATATATACGAATCTGCATATGTCATGGCACATGTACATGTTCCACATATAACTGTACCCATTAACACCAATTTTGCAATGGTGACTAAGGGGACTGCATACCCATGCATCTGATGTTATTAGTGGCAACTCTGTTAATCTCCATAAGAAATTCACTGTAACATACCCACAATAATGGCAAGAATGGTTCTGTTGTGACATATTATGGTTGCAACTGAACATTTATCAATGAGATCACTGTAGGTGCATATGTGACAACAGCAGGTATTGCCAGCCATCCCAAGAGAAGTGCAGTGGATGTGTAACATATGCCAAGACAACTAGATGGAAGTTTGTAAAGAATTATATGTCATTTCTATATCAAACTGATTTATACAGATGCTTGTGCTGAAAAATGTATTTGTAAAGCTGCTTGTGTTAAAATGGATCAACAGCGTACCCTGCTGGAAACAAAAGAAATGTACATGCATTATTGTAACTGTTGAAATGTACAAGTTGTAACAGAGGATACTGGAAGAGAGCAGGTTAAACTCAGCCCATCCAACTTTAAAATATATGTGAAATTAAATTACTTTATGTGTTAAGCCATAAAGATGTTATCACAGTTTTGAATGTAGCCAGAGACACAATTTCTGTGCTAGAGAACAGTTTGTAGCTCCAGTAGGATGAGTGGAATGGTTTTATTATTTTATGGCTTCCAGTTGCTTTAATTACACTTAGCCCTGGAAGCTTCTAGTGATGGGGGATAGTGTGGAAAACAGAGTCAAATGACCAGATGTGTGTGATGTCATTCTGTAAGCCAGAAATAATATTTATATATTAGTAGGAGATTGCTCTCAGTATTCTGTATTGGATCTGACAACAAGGACCAGTCACCCACATCATCTTGCCTGGCTCTACTCAGTAAGTAGGAACAGTAATTCTCTAGATCAGTCAGGAAAATATAGTGATAATAGTTAAGTATTGTTTTTCTACAAATGTCTGACTATTTCCAGCTGTGACAAACTCTGGTGTTTACTATAAATAGATGTTAGTATTTTCTTGTTCTTTTACTATTTATTATTAAATATATTTAAACTTCTCATTGTTGGTAGTCCTTCTAGAAGAATATTTGCGTTTTGTAACTATTTGTATATATTTGATGATAACTCCTGCCACTCCTGAAAACCTTGCTGTTTGGTCAGCATTACCATTAGTATTAATATTAATTTCACTCAGTATAATTGGGTAATCTTGCAAGAGCCTTAGGTAGCGGGCTTTGTAGTGCCTTGTGGCAGTGATAACTACCTTATAGTCTGGGCAGGAGGCGGCATAGCTAGTAAACCTGTGCCAGCCTTCCCCAGGTGTGTGTGTGTGTGTGTGTGTGTGTGTGTGTGTGTGTGTGTGTGTGTGTGTGTGTGTGTGTTTGTGAGTATGCAAATCAAATCTTAAAGTGTGTGTATCATGGAGCAGGGACATGAACATGAAGCACTGGCTTTGCAGAGAGAGTGGTGGAGGACGTGGCTAAGGACTTGACTCTGCAGCTGTACCAGTGGGGGGTCTTATTAGGGATCAAGAGTGAGACAAATAGAGAAATTCAAACCCAGGGCTGACTGTGTTCCCTATGTGCTCTTAAGGGAAATTGTGCTTGATGCAGAGAGGTCTGCATCTGGAAATACTGACTGTATCCACTTGTATTCCAAGTCAATGTCCCTCTCCAATGTCAGTGGTGAGGATTCAGGCTCCTTGATTGCTGGCCGAGAGGTCGGACATTACAGCATAGTCTGGGAGAACATATCTTATGGATACAATTATGCTTCACTTTTACGTGAATGGTGACTGGGAAAGAGGGAGGCCTACAAAAGGATGAAGAAAAGGCTGGCATGCCAAATTAACTGACTTTTTTAGCATTACTGTTCATATCTAATAGATCTGTTAGCTCTACACCACTGCAGTATTCTTCTCACCATAACTCGCAAATACATGAGCAAGATCACTACCAGAGACAAAAGGGAGGCAGGCTGTACATGAGGGGTGGGAATCTATTAAATGTCCTGACAGTCCACAACCACAATGCCTGGGACAGTTATATTGAAAGACAATAATTACCACATTGTTACACCTACAGAGAATTGAGTCCATCCTGCTGATGCAGTCTGTCTGGGAGGACAAGGCATCAGAATAACCAGTGAGGAAAATTCATAGATAAGTTACTGCTTTTTAGCTTTTTGTTGTTGTTTTTGTGGTTGTACAATAGCACATTCAATCTGATCACACAGATGTGACCAGCTCTTTTTCTTCTTAGTCTGTATGTGTTCATGTACTCTTGTATAACATATGTGACAGAGAATTAAGTGTTGCTATATTCATAACTGCACTTGATAACTAACCTTTATTCCTCACAACTCCTATACATCACAGGGTCTCGCATGTTTCAGTGAGTGGATAGCTTTACCTGGCTTTGTCTTTATCAGTGATTCAGAAACCATACATCTCCGTCCTCGTCCCTATACTTGTCCTGTTTAGTACTGCAGTGTCTAACCTTGCAAATGTACCACAAGCTTTAAATTAGGGCAGCTGCATAGACTGCCAATCATTTTACATGATGAGGCTACCAATGACACTAATGCTGCATGACCCCTCATGGTATGCTCCAGGCAATCTAGATGCATCCATGGGATTTCTATTTCTTTCTCTTTATTTACTTGCTTGTTTGTTTTTAACTGCTGCAGGTCTTGCATTCCCTGTTATGCACAGACTGAGCAAAGGACAATTGAGATCCTATATTCCTACTCAAAATAATAAATTTCTTAGTTAATATCACTTCCTCACCCAAAATTTCTAACAAAATACTCTGAAGGGAATTTTTTAAAAAATCTGCTAGCTCATTACAGTCCCAAATAACATGCTACCACTTACCTACCTCTTTCCCAGTAGCTCTCTAGCATTTGCTGTCTACCAAATGATTTCTGTTTCTGACGTCTGCTTGAGATATAAAAACACTAATTCAAACAATTCTATATTCTTTTGACTGGAGATACCCATGTCATATCTGACAACAGTCCACAAAACAGGTCAGAAATTTAGACAAACTGTACCCAACTGGGAATTTAGATATGTAGCTACTAGTCTGCAGTGTCCTCGGTTCAATGGCAAGTGGAGAAACTATCCTAACAATATAGGATCTCATGAGAAAGATGAATGGCAAGAACTACAAGGAATGTCACCATCCATTTTAGGATTCAGCAATGCACAATTGCAGGCACTCACCAGTTCAACTCATCTGGATGAGGATTAAAAGCAAACTGCCTACTTTAACTACATTGCTGACGTCTGAAAACCAAAACAGGGAAGGAAATGCTAGAGGAAATTAGTCAAAACTGAAATAGCACTATGTCAAAAATGCAGAATATTACTATGTTTACAAGCTGGAGACGATGTAAAAATCCAGAAACCATGCAGAAGTTTGCATCATGAAGCTGAAATAGTTGGAAAAGCAACTAAATTAAGATTCTGTTTAGTGCATAAGGAAAACAGTAATCTCTACAGATGAAATGATAAACATTTACACAAGTTAAATACAACAAAACAAACATTAGAGAATAAAACATCCATAATTGTCAGTCATAACTAGTCAAGTTGCATGAAAAAAGAAACTCTATTGGTATAACAACTATTGAAGTTGTATCTCAAAATGAAGCTATAATGCAAGAACCATCACAGAAAAGAAGTTCTGATATCCGAATTAAAGAGAGACTTTTCTGCATATAGTAAAACTGCTGCAAAGTTTAAAAAGTTTCAAATGACTAAAGAGTTGCAATATTACAGAACTCCTGTTCAAACAGAAGCAAAATCAAAAATGTCTTCTTCAATATGCCCTACAACCCATATTTAATGTAATGAGGTCATGCATAGTGGTATGGTTAATTTACAGTGATTATTATAAAAAATCAAATAAAAATATGCACCACCAAGAGAAGCCAAACTTCACCAAGAGATGAATAGAATTCAAAATGAAAGTATGACCACCAAAGCTGCAGGTTGAAATAATTTATTCAAAGCCAAAGGTAAGCGATGGTCTGATGAAGTTTTGTACGAAAGCGCTTACCTTTGGCTTTGAATAAATTATTTCAACCTGTAGCTTTGGTGGTCATACTTTCATTTTGGATTGTTGTTGTTTGTCTTTCGGCTTTTTCCCCGGTAAGGGGTCGCCACAGCGGAACTCCGGTCTGCTAATGATTGGCAGTAGATTTTTACGAAACACAGAGGTGCCAGCTCGACGCCCAACCTTCAATGAAGGCACACCCATTTACGCATGCATGTCTTTCGAACGCTACCCAACCACGGGGAGGACATGCAGACTCCACACAGAAGGCACTCCCAAGCCATCCGAGAATCGAACGGGAGAACCTCTTGCTGTGAGGTAACAACGCTACCACCGTACCACTGCGGCATTACATTATTATAAAACTTGACAACTCAGAGACCTTTGGCTTTGAATAAATTATTTCAACCTGCAGCTTTGGTGGTCATACTTTCATTTTGGATTATATTATTATAAAACATGTTAAGTCAGAGACAACCAGATTTATTTTCTAAACTTTCACTGTGGATGTTATATACTGGCATATAGCTTTAGAATGCTATGTGGCGGTGCACCCTTTCTTCTGGATCAATCAGATGGAAGGCAGATCTCATGGAGTACAAACCACATCTCTCATCTCTGTGTGTTATTTATTAAGCCTCCTGGCATGACAGCAAGTCTCAAACTCTATGTTACAGGCACAGCACTATGACTTTGGCCTTTGGTGCATGCCTTGCTCCTCCTAGAGTTATGATGTTCCTCAAAGTCTTGACGTGTTCATTAGTGCACACTTTAATACATAAACTAAACTTACACAAATATTTATTACCGCTAACTACATGTGGTCTAGTATATACAAACATTCTACTGTGAAAAATAAGAACATGCTCCTCTTTCTGGCACTCTGCAATGATTTGTAAAGGCCAGTGCTACAATTTTTAATGGGGTCGAGACAGTAAAGGCCCTTGACTAAATGTAGAGACAAAACAAGGTGTAAAAAGAAGACTGAAAATTGTGTTCAGGGGATGTACTTAAAATATAAGGGATGGGTTCAGCTCAGTAAATCTATAGATTTATAGACAGGACTACAATCTTAACATATGTGAATGTAAAGACAAGAAATCACCAAATGTACAGACCCATCATCTTAACAGATCGTTCCATGATGATTTGTACATATACCTATTAGACCACTTTATGATACAAATAAGTGAAAAAGTTACATCAAGCACCGTCTGACTTTACTGAAAGGATAGTATGTATATATGTATATGTATATATGTATATATATATATATATATATATATATATATATATATATATATATATATATATATATATATATATATATATATATATATATATATATATCTATAAATCACAAACATTATGCATACATATTTACAGATAGTGATACATGAAACTGAAGAAATACATAAAGTACATTCTCAAATTTTAATTACAACTGTTTTTATCTACAGAATCTATTTTGACTCTCCAAATGGCAAACATTACAGTAGATTATAAAAGTAGATGCCTTAGTTTCTGTGCAAATTCAGTATAATTTTTGTGCACTTTGACAAAAACTGTGTCCAGGTCAGAATTACTACAAACAACATATGATTACAAAATATATTGGAAATAATGGTGTCAGAAAGGAAACTGCATTGTCTTTCAAAATAGTGCTCAAAATCCATTTTTTTCCTGACATTCAACAAGTAGGCGCGGAAAGTGTTTTTGCACACACACCCCCAACATCTCTAAATATACTAACTCCATGACTCCACAGCAGTGGGGAAACAGAAACTTCCTTCTCCCCACAATTGCACATTCTTGCTGTGTCACACTATTCCAATTAAATGAACAACTGATATTTTTGATTAAGTAATCACACACACACACACACACACTAAAACATGCAGAAAACTTGCTAAATGGTTATACTGATCATTTCCTATCTAGAACTCCTTCTATATTCAATATGTTATACAACTCTGCAAACTCAGCTAAGAAACACTGAACATCTCATGGATAAACGTGACTTATACATAAATATAAAATAAACAAAAATAAGAAGTTATGTACTCACCATAACATTCCATCTGAGTAGATAAACTTCATTTGTCAGCAACCTATGGGTATCGGATCCGACTTCGGATCCGAGCCGGCAGTTTTCAACAGCTTAGATCCGAGCTCCTAGCTCCTCCCCCTACCCATAAACCCCTGCCAACCCTGACTGACCTCAGATCAAGTCTGCCCCTAAAACAGCAACTGCTAAAGATAGATCAATATCAAAGACCATCTCTGAAGACAACAAATGTGAACAATCAAAGGTCAGGGGGAAGGAGGGGGGGGACGGTTGCTGACAAATGAAATTTATCTACTCAGATGGAATGTTATGGTGAGTACATAACTTCTTAATCTGAAGTAGCTAACTTCATTTGTGTAGCAACCTATGGGACAGAGTCCCCAGCTACCTAAACCTTGGGCGGCCATCATGGAAGGATGTTCCAGAGCACTGCAGAGCCAAAGGATGCTCTCCTTCTGGAGATAATATCCAGTTTATAATGGTTGATAAAGGTATGAGATGAGGCCCAAGTGGCAGCCGAACAAATATCATCTAAGGATACCCTGGATCTAAAGGCAGCAGAGGCAGACATAGATCAGGTAGAGTGGGCATGGACTCCCTGAGGTGTGGGCCTACCAGAACTTTCATAAGCCAAAAGAATACATTGTGAGATCCATCGAGACAATGTGACTTTAGATAACCGATTTACCCAAATTCGTTTTGGCAAAGGAGACGAACAACTGGTCGGATTGCCTATGACCAGATGTCCTGTGAATATAAAATCAAAGTTGTCTATGCACATCCAAAAGGTGTAGTTTGTATTCCCCTTTGTTCTGATGATTGGGGAAGAAAACTGGCAGGTTAATGGACTGATTGATATTTGACTCGGAAGCAACCTTAGGGAGAAAAGAGGGATTGGTCCTGAGGTAAACTCTATCCTTGTGAAAGGTTAGATACGGGGGTTTCACACAAAGGGCTTGAATTTCAGAAACTCTTCTAGCCGAAGTGATGGCGACGAGAAAGACAGTCTTCCAAGACAAGTACTTGAGATCCACTGAAGCTGCAGGCTCAAAGGGGGAAGCTGTCAAGGCCTGAAGCACTAATGTCAAATCCCACAGAGGTACCACTTCCTTTACTGGAGGTCTGAGCAGGAAGGTGCCCTTCAGTAAGGTCTTGCACAGTTTTGAAGTGATCAAAGGACGCAGATCATGTCCGACATGGTAGTGAGAGATAGCTGCTAGATGAACCTTGACGGTGGAACAGCTAGCCCCCTGGTGAAACAGTCCTGATAAGAAGTCTAACACAGCAGGTAAGGGAGCTGTGAAGGGATCCAAGTTTTGACGTTCCGCCCAAATCGAGAAACGTTTCCATTTGCTACTGTAAATCTTCCTAGTAGAAGGCTTGTGGGCTGCTACTAGAATGGCTTTGACTGGGGAAGAGATGCCGGGAGTCCTAGCTACGAGTGGAACTGGAGCAGCCAAGCTGTGAGCTTGAGACTGACCAGGTTCGGGGTTGGGAGACCCAGAGGGTGGGAAATCAGATCCGGGAGGGGATCTAGAATCCAAGGAGGATTCACCAGATGAGACCAAAGGTAAGGAAACCAGGTTTGATGAGGCCAGAATGGGGCAATGAGGATGATCCTGCTCCCCAACCGACTGGCTTTCTGTAGAAACTTTAACATCAGGGGAAGAGGCGGATAAGCATAAAGCAGACCGGGAGGCCAAGCATGCACCAGAGCGTCTCTCGGGGATTCCCCAACTTGGGGAATTAAAGCGAAATAGCTGTTGCATTTGGTGTTTGAAGGAAAGGCGAAAAGATCGGAAGAGGGCTGCCCCTACTTGGCAAAAATCTGATTCGCTACCTGTGGATTGAGAGACCACTCGTAAGGGGAAAGGATGGTGCGACTGAGTCTGTCCGCCAGGATGATGGACCGTCCCGGAATGTGCGTTGCAATGAGAAACCGGTTGGTGGAGATCGCCCATTCCCACACTCTCATGGCCTCTCGACAGAGTGGGAAAGACCTGGTTCCCCCCTGTTTGTTGATGTACCAGACAACCGACATGTTGTCCGTCTGGATCACAATAGTCCCTACAGGAAGAAGGTCCTGAAGTGCTTGCAACGCTAACAGCACTGCCCTCATCTCTAGGATATTGATATGCAAAGAGGTCTCCGTGTTGTTCCACGTGCCTTGGACAGTCCTGCCTGAAAAGTGCCCCCCCCCCCACCTGAGGCGAGAGGCGTCCGTGGTCAAAGTGGCAAGGGGAGGGGCCAAAGAGAAGGGGCATCCCGTGTGGAGGTCCAGAGATTGTAGCCACCATACGAGAGCCCTCTTGCAAGCCCTGCTGAGGGGAATGGGATGACTCAGCGGGTAGTGACGAAAAGACCACTGGACTTGGAGGGTCCATTGCAAGACCCTCATGCTCAGACGTGCCATTGGCAATAAGTTGATTGCCGCTGCCATTGAGCCTAGAGCCCTCAGGACCAATTCCGCAGGAGGAGCTGAAGATAGAAGGATGGCCCACACATGAAGCCTCAGGGTTCGAAGTCATTCTGGGGTTAAGAAGGCTACAAGATTGATTGTGTTTAACCTGGCCCCGATAAAATCTATGACCCGAGTTGGGGTGACAGAAGATTTGTCCATATTTATTGTGATCCCTAGCCAGGGAGCAATGGGAAGAAAATAGTTCCTGGCTGTGCAGAGTAGATGCCTTGTCGGGGCGGTAAGGAGCCAGTCGTCCAGGTACGGAAATACCTGAATTCCCTGGAGCCTCAGGTGGGCCGCTATCACTGCTAACACTTTGGTGAACACCCTGGGGGCTGAGGTGAGACCAAAGGGGAGAGCCCTGAATTGGTAATGACTGGCCCCTAGCCAGAAGCGGAGAAACCTCCTGGATCATCTGTCCATGAGAATGTGGTAGTACGCATCCTTGAGGTCTATAGAGCACATCCAATCGTTCTCCTGTAAAAGGGGGAGAATGGATTGAAGAGTGACCATCCGGAACTTCTCTTTGGTTACTGACAGGTTCAAGAGGGAGAGATTGAGGATTGGCCTTAAGTCCCCCGTCTTTTTTGGCACCAAAAAGAACCTGGAGTAATAACCCGATCCGAGCTGGTCTGGGGGGACGTGTTGGATGGCTCTTTTTTCTAGGAGCTGCTGAATTTCCGCAGCTGCGGCCTCCCTCTGATCGGGTGGAACATCGGGGAGGTGCTTGGGGAAGAGAGGGGGGGTAAGAGAAAGGAATCTGGTAACCTCTGGATATGATGCGAAGCACCCAGTGGTCTGCTGTGATGGACTCCCAAGCTGCGGGGTGCCTCGAGAAATGTCCCCCAACTGCCTCCACAGTGGACCAGTCGGGCAGCCCCTCAGGGCTGCTGCGTGGGCCGGTCAGAGAAGGGTTCTCTGTCTTCGGGCCCTCTCTGCCTCTAAGGTGAAGTCCTCCCTGTCCTCCTCTGCCGCGGAAGGACTGGGGATCCGGAGCGGGATGGGACTGTTGCGACTTCCAGAACCACATCTTCTTCTGTCCCTTTTGGTTCCTGGAGAAGGATCTCTGGGGAGCAGATAAGCAGACTCCAACGGCAGACAATGTCTTCCCGTCCTTTTCGCTCTGGACCAAGGTGTCACGAACGGTCTTCCCAAATAGGGTAGGACCATCAAAAGGGACATTTGTGAACGATGCCTTAAAGGGTTTCGCGAAATCACACTGCCGGAGCCAGGCCTGACGTCTCATGACGAGGCCTGCTCCGCTGGCTCTAGCAGCTCCCTCTGTGGCATGGGATAGTAGCCGCATAGAGGTACTGGAAATGGACCTAAGAGTGGCCATACGGGTGGAGTACAGCTGTTGTCCTCCGCCGACATGGACTCCGGGGGCGATGCAGCGTATTCCTTAATGAGATCCCGCTGCAATCGAATAACGTGTGCCATATAGTTCAAAGACCTAACTGAGAAGGACGGTGAACTAAACACCCGCTTCCCTAAGCGGTCCAGCGATCGGGACTCCTTGCCCGGGGGGTGGACCGACGGGCTCTCGAGCTAGTTCCCTCTTAGTGGCCGCCACCAACATGGCATCTACCGGGGGACCCTTGCTCCAATGGGGCCTACCCACAGGGGACTGGATGTCTCCAAAGGAGACATCCTATGTCCAGGGGAGGGGACTGGGACTGGGGAGGCACCCCAGGCCTGGGGCTGGGTGATGTGATGGAAAAGGAACCCATGAGAAGGAGGTGGTGAGAGGTGGAGGGGGGGGGGGGCCTGGAGACAGGGGCTCTCCCCTCCGTCTCCACCGCGGAGAGCCACTCTCTCCAGAGGGAGCAGAGAGAGACCGGACACCTCTGACGGGACAGACGGGCTGGGGGGCTTGGCGGATATCGACGACGGACGGGGCGGACGTCTCCATGGGGCCAAGGCATACTGAAACCCTGAAACCCTTGGCTCAGCTCAGCTCCGGGCTGATCCCGCTGCACGACAAGACAGGCTCGAGAGAGGAGAGGCGGAAGGCACCGAGACTGAGACTGCCACTGCCACTCACCCCCCCTTCTAAGGCTGCCCTGCTTCGAAAGCTCTGAACCCGGGAAGCGGGACGGAGAAGGAGCTATCAGGACAAAGAAAGGGGTCGAGCTCACCCCCGGAGGAGGGGAGGCAGGAGCACTCCCCATCTGCAGTTGGGCCTGGAGGAACCTTCGCATCATCCGGTCCAAATCTGCATCAGAAAGGCTGCGAGTGGATCTCGATGAGGCTACCGAGGCGGGACGGGATTGCCGCCTCGATGACCTCGAAGGAGATTGGGTCTCCTCCTCAGGACCCGATGAAAAACATAGAGACCGGATCCGAGAGAGAGGAGACCGGGAAGCCCTGTAGGGAGAAGACCGCTTAGCCGGGGGGGGCCGACGCAGAGGCCTTGGCCCTCCGCTTGTGGTGCTTCTCCCTCCTTTTGTCTTTCCTAGCCTCCCTCTCCTCCAGGCCTACAGCGGGAGGTTGAGTCCCGGCCAGGGGGAGAGAGGCAGGAGTGGCCGCCGCCGAAGCCGCGGTAGAAGCCACGGTAGTACCAGAGGCCGAATCCAGGGGCAAGAGACCCGCCAGGATCAGCTTGGATCTCCGGTCCTTAAGTGCCCTGGGGTTGAACGCTGCACAGATGGAACACCCACAGGAAAGGTGTCCAACCCCAAGGCACAGAACACACGAGTGTGGCCATCAGCCGGTGAAAGCTTATTGCCACACTCGGTGCATTTGGAAAAGATTGGTTTTGGGGCCTCAGACATTTTAAGCTAAGGAGGACACACTCGTTAGGCCCCAACACACGCACACAGACCCTGACGAACCAGCGAGGAAGAGGGAGGGAAAAAAATATAACTAAAATAGAGTTAACACTAGGGTTTACAGACCAAATGGATCTAAACACACCACACTCACACTAAAGGGATAGAAAAGAATAACATTTTTCTATTTTTTTCTCACAAACTAACGACCAAGCCTGGAGCTCGAAAACCCAGCTGCTGAAGACAAGCGCGGCAAACTAGATCTGAGGTCAGTCAGGGTTGGCAGGGGTTTATGGGTAGGGGGAGGAGCTAGGAGCTCGGATCTAAGCTGTTGAAAACTGCCGGCTCGGATCCGAAGTTGGATCTGATACCCATAGGTTGCTACACAAATGAAGTTAGCTACTTCAGATCAATGATTTACAAACAAAAAAAGAAAATGATTAAAATCATCATGAAGCAAAAACACACAGAATGAACTCTTTCTCTTATTTTGGTATCACATTTTTAAATACATTTGGAACAGATATACTAAATGTATCAATACTGAGATATAAACAATACAAAATAGAATACTTAAGTGTGACCGCACGAGATGGGTTAGTTTTGCACCCTTCATTTACCATCCAATAGAGTAAAGGTATACCGAATAGTAAGGTAGAGGGCAGAATTGTGGGCAAACAGCTCCATGATGTGGTTAACAGTGTATTGTATGCTTAGAAAGGTACTTAAATTACTAAAGTAATTTCCTAAAGCACACGAGAGAAGACTTGAATATTCTCAATAAAAAGCACTCAGTAATGTGCTTATCCTACCCTCTTGGGTTTGTCGCTGTATATTCTCTAACTGCTACTGGAAAAATGGTGGATCTGCATATGATCCTGAAACTTTCAGCAAAATAGTGTCATAAACAGCTACATATTTGACTATCTAATACCTACCCATTCTGAAAAAGATTAGAGATTTTTGGATATGTAAGAAGATAAAGGAAATCTTATATAGCTGGTACTTCTGAATTTATTTTGAGCAATTAATTCAGTATAATAGAATGTGAAACAGCTGAATCATTAGACAAAGAGATTATGATGCAAGAAATACAAGTTTAAATGCAGTACGGAATTTTCTAAGAAAGTAGATTTTCTGGAATTAAAACAGAGTCATTGTAGTTGTCAAATGAAATATACTGAAAACCTTCCTCCTACGAGGTTGGAGAGCCCTTAAATTGCAATAAATCCTGATGGTACACACCACAGAATAGACAAAGACATATTCTAGAAGACTGAAGTATAAGCATTCGAGTGTCAGTGTATAAGAACAACGTGGGTACTGACATCAGTAAGCAGTACTGAAGTATCAGACTTCTCTCACACATGTAAGTGCTGGAGTAGGCCGGTCATGTCAGGAAAATTCGCTGACTGAATGGTCAACATAATTGGCCCTGAAGGGTGGCATTTTAACATCTTTCCACTTCTTAGCATGAAAAAATGTCTAGATTTAATCAAATGTACGTTCTGAAGTGTCATATAAAATAATAATAAATGCAGGACATCATTTTGTGTGTGTGTCCAAAAACAGATAATTAAAATTGCTTCAGCAAAGCAATACTCATGGTGACAGAATCTGTGGTGAAGAAAAGGAGAATTACAGACAGGTGTACCAAGACTTACTAAATGTCACAGGGTGTGGTACAGAAAGGAGTCTTATGTAAGCACCTTTAAGTGACACAAACATTGTGGAGAACCTGGAAAGGAGAACAGCTCTGTGAGAAGAATACAAACTTAATATATAACAATAAAAAAATGTTATAATATAGGCTGCACCTGAAAATAGTCCCCATCATGCCCTGTATAAACTTAATTGACACACACATATATGCATAGCTACTGCTACACAAGGATGGTCTTCTCCCACAGGTCGCATCCCTTTATATGCATCACTGCTAGATTCCAGATTCCAAGACAACAAAGTATGGGTGTTGGGGAGCAATCCATAGGCTTTACTGAAGGGAAGACTAGACAAGGACTGGTAGGATGCATGTAGAAGCCTTGAAAAGCTGCACATGAAAAATGCACAAAAGTTGTCAAAACACCCTTCAGAACAGGCTACAGAGCAAGTGAGATATAAATTCTTACCACAAAACCTATGTACTCAGTGCAGATGTCCAAAGCTAGTAATTCATTTAATAAGCTTTTGTTTTAATTCACCTGAATGTCAAAAGCCATCCAAACCCCTCCTCACCTCCAATGGAATATTACTAGTAAACTCTGTATATACATCAGCTGTGTCAATTTGCTCCAATCACAGAGTCTGAAACACCATTGCATATAAAAAGCAGAGTCCTGTAACATTTTTGGTCAAAACAAATATTGTCTTGCAAAACATTAATTCAAAACAACCTTGAATAGTGCTAACAGTTTCTCCTAATCTATGCTTATCTCAACTCAGTTTTCATGAATACTAAAAAGTTTACAAAATATGCGGTAACAGAATGGTAAGAGACTTCATTATTTTATTTTATTTAGTTATTGTATTTCAGAAAAAAAATTACAATGGTTACTGGAATTAAGTGACATTTCTTATTTAATATTAACCGACCACTGGAATGTGCAGTCACACATTTGATATTTAACATTAAAGATGAAAAAGCAAATACTCCACAATTACTTTAAGAGTACATAATTACAACTTGGGTTGTTATTTAACTCTTACAATAAAGAAGGCACAATAATATGTTTTGGTATTGCAATTACTTAAAACAGCATTATAAATGTAATAAGTTGCAGTATAATTTAAAAAATGGTGTGTATTTTTTGTTATTGTTTTATTCATTTCTTGCAGAATTAATGATGTACTTATAGCCTGCACTAGAATTTGTAATATTTAGTTGAAGTAATTTATAGACTCATAGACTCATAGCTTAGTACTAGGCTAACTGCCCTAATGGGCCATTTTAAGCCTAGCCAATTACCCCATGTGAGAATCAAACCCTGCACCTTGTGCTTCTAAGGTAAGCACCTTAATCATTACACCAATCTGAAGTGGCATATGGGCAGTACGCTACAAACACAGCTGAGTGTTCATTTGAAACTGTTACGTAGCCTTGCACTGATAATTTGTAGAAGCCATCAATTCATCCATCTTCAACCCCTTTTCCCATTTTGCATATGGGGTCGGGGTGTCACTTCTGCAGTGACAATCATCTCGAGCTAAGCTTTACACTGCCGGGTGGCTAGCCCTGCCACGGTAGTTCATTCATACCACTAACGCATGCACACACTCTCAACTATGGTTAATTTAAAGTGTCCAATCCACCTACTGCATGTTGGGAGTACCCAGAGAAAAACCCACATGACCACAGAGATGACATGCAGACTCCGCACAGAAGGCACCACAGAATCGAACTGGAGAACCTCTTGCTGTGAGGTGACAAAGCTAACCATGGCACCCAACTTCTATAAATTCCCATTTAAATATTAATCACGATGTTTTGTATACATATGCCTTACAGTATATTCTTCAGTTATTTCTACATTAAATTTCCTGTATCTGTAGACATGCCATCTGCAAATGCTGACATCTGATGGAAAAGGTAAAAATAGATAATACCTTTACACATGCAAGGAATAGCTCTTTAGAAATACCAGAGATCTACAGTTTTTATGCTTTCAATTTTCTAACCTTTATGCATAGAGAAAGAAAATAAATAAAAATGTTTTCCTTGTCTACAGCAAACTGAGAACATCAGTCTATATCCACCTGTTTAAAAACAGGGGAACATTATATTTTAAATCATATATTACATGATTAGTACACTTTTACATCTCCCCTAGCAGTCCAAGATCACATTATATTGCTTGTATCCATCCTTTATTTTGCTACAGTATGTATAAAACTATGGGAACCTAGTCTATGAATTTGCATACT
The DNA here is from genome assembly GCF_019279795.1 of Protopterus annectens. Lineage (NCBI taxonomy): Eukaryota > Metazoa > Chordata > Ceratodontiformes > Protopteridae > Protopterus > Protopterus annectens. The sequence continues at coordinate 315,389,356 of NC_056736.1, read as the reverse complement.
AACTTTTTTCTCTTTGGAAAAATGAAAGTTGTGGATCCATTTTCTTTCTCATTCTGGGTGTGAAATTTAGATAGATATCCTTTTCTGTTAATTGGAAGACACAATGAATTAAACAGTGTGCATTTCTTTTGATAGTAATTGTGCTTAGATTCTCCTTTAGAACTTGCTAACTTTCATAGATTACAGTTGCGTGTGTTTTATTTTATACTTATAGTTATATACTAGGCTAACAACCACCAGGGCCTTTACAAACTTAGCTTTGCAACCCAAGCCAATTGTCTCTCTACATATAATGAGCATTATTTGAAGGGGGTACGTTAGTTAGGAAGTTTCTAGAAGTAAAGTGTGTGTGTGTGTGTGTGTGTGTGGAGGGGGTATGTTAGTTTGGGCATTACTGCCTGCCTCTATCAGAGATACGGGAGGGCAAGACCCGCGGTGAATTTCCAATTTCCCATCCATTGGTCAAGGTTACTCATAAATATGGTTAGGGATGAACTCCGTGTCACATGGAATGGTGAGCCTGTTCCTCTAAGAGATATATCTGTCTCTCCAACATGTCTTATGTCACAAGCAAAATTTAAATCCTTGGATTTAGTGGATCTGATGCTTTTTATTTTGTGGATGTGCAAAAGGTCCGTCAGAGCTAGATCAGGAGATGCCTTATATGCCATGCATAGATAATCTGTCAGTAAACTGTAGGAAACTGAGTAGAGAAATAGGGTTTTAAGGCAATCTGTATAGCACAATGTGTTTATACCTTGGAGTCTCCTGGTAAAGAACATTTGTGGGTGTTACAGCTGTTGAATATGTCTAATCAAGTACATGTTGAAGGGAGCATTATACTTGGTTATGGGTCTGACAAGGGCTGAATAAAGTGGCACTATGGCTTCCTTGGACCTGAATGCCAAACCCTTACTCATACCTCTTAAGTGTACCTCATTACGAGGAACGTACCTCATTTGGGGTCTTAAAAGGTTCATGTTCCTCGAAGTTCCACATTGAAAGGGTCTGCAACACATGCAGTGGTAGGAATTTTTTTAAGTGAAATCCATGGTAAATAGAAATTAATCATATTAATTCATTAAAAGATCTTCTTTATAGGTAAAACCAGCATATTTTAACCATCCTATGACCCTCCTAGCTGAAGTTGCTAGTAAGCCATCAGTATGTGTTCCGCATGTTGCCCTTTTGTTCCACATTATACGGGTCAGTGTTCCTCATTTTGGAGATGGAAGGTTGAGAGCTATGCCCTTACTTATAAGTTGGATAACACAGAATAATTTTCTTACTATCTTGGCCAAATGTTGGTCAAAGGTCAGATTACTGTAGATATATGTTCTGAGATCCCCGACTATGAGGTCAACTCTTACGGACATTTTATCAATGAAGTAATTAACCTGGGTGGCAGTTGTGTGAGTTTTATTTTACTTTAATATTGCCACTAAGCTGCATATTTTTGTCTGTTACAGCATGAAGCTGCTGATTATAATTCCTTAATAAAAGATTATGTTGAATAAAAATACAAACCTTAAGTTGTGCATGGATAAGAAAATCTATGTAGCTGGTGTTCCATGTTAATATAAACTTTCATTTGTCAAGCACAGAAGTTTTAAATGCAAATGATACACAGTGTTCAGAAGTATTTGAAAGGGAACAGTCTTCCTTCTCTTACCAGCATCAGTCCAACACATAGAACTGTCCCAGCATGTCTTTTGTTGCTGTACTTTAGAATGTCAGCATGAAATATCTCAGCTAAAGAGCAGTCATGGCACTCAATAAAGGAAGCTTACGTTTATTAACCCACGAAACAGTGTTAACCTGTGTAGTGCAAATCCATTTCAACAACTTCATTTTTGCTATTAGTAAAAAGTGATAACATACAGTACTTCTGAATATTCATACTTTTAAAAGTCCCAGTGAAATAAAATGTCAATAAAACAGCAGGTAAACTATTTTAGAATAAAGACATTACTTTATAGAACAGGAAATTACCAGCACAAGAATGAGTGGCTTTTTCCAATTTAAAATGAACCAACAAACATTACAATATACAAGCATGATACAGGTACAAACAGTATAATAAAGAATAACGCATTCATGTTGGACAGACTTGTGGATATTTAGGTACTTGTATTGCTCCCTATGTGAATAATCACAGTGCTTATTGGGGTGCTCACCCTAACAGAACTGTTGCCTCCAGAGTGCATCACAGCACTCCAAAAAGCCATTTCATCTGTCTACTCCAAATAACAGTCCATTGAACAATGCAAGCAGAAACAGAATTTTCAGAAATACAGAGAATTTCACTGTATTAAACTGTAACTTCCTGTGCCTCGTTTCATTTAGCTTTGTTCACTGAAGGCTAGTGTTGCAGTATGATCATTTCTACAAAATGGTACCTTTGACAGTTAGGGAGCATATACTGTTTTTGACAAGTCTTGTTTTTGTGCTCTTTAGGATGGGTTAAGTGAGTTGCTGGGGAGATAAAAGTGTAGGAGGCTATAATTTCTAACAGTATCTTGGTAGCTATTCCTTTCTTGTTAGTGAGGTCTCAAAGCTATGGATGAAGGGAAGTGACTATTTTTTTGTATTTGACATATTACTGTTAAAGTGGGCATAGAAATACCACAGCAGGTAACATATATTCTACTCAAAATATAACATCAGTGTGAGCAATGGAATCATCTTTAAACATCCAAGTAAATGGTATTTTAAACCTAGACACAGGAAATGTATTACATTGCCATCTGCAGTAAAATGCTTTGTCCAAATACACTGTCAGAAGTGTGAGACGCAAGCATGAAAAATGCGGTTTCACAGCCATAATTGCATCAAAATGCACAAGCCAAGAACATGACAGTTGTTCTTTCCAACTCTAGTGATATTCACCCAATAGCTGTCGATGCCTACTTTCTTTTCTAGAAAGAAACATAACAATATGATGAGTTTTAAAACATGATCTCTGCGTAATATCATTTCTAATATAAAGCAAATATAATGTATAGCTCAGACACCTAATATTTACTTAAAGTACCATACCTTCAAAAACCATCAACCTGCACATAAAATATCATCAGCAAGTACAGTTTTGCCTACTTTTGTATTGTCTTTCACAATACAGGAAAATGAATGTGCAGTCACAGCAAATAAAAAAAAAAAATCATCCATCTGCATGTCAATGTCAGCTGCCTGTTTTTAACAGATTTTATATATATATATATATATATATATATATATATTTGCTATTTTTATTTTGTGTTTACTTTTAGCGGTAGTGTCACTTGAAAAGTTTCACTGTGGTTGAACAAACTAATTTCAAGAAAATCAAGAGGTTGCAAAGCATCTCCCAACAAATTAATTAAATATACTAATCTTTATATCTGTGAGGCAAAACAATAAAATGAATTACATAAGTGAACCAAAAATGTTGTTCCTTCTCTCCTTTCAGCTTCAGATATTTAGTACCAGCCATTACTATTAAATTCTGTACTTTGGCACCTTTAAAGTTTTGGTTCACCATGATTACTATGGTCAGACTTCGGTCTTTTTTTTGTTGGCCATGAAATGCATTTCATAACAGGTGTTCCTCTTTCAACTGAGTTAAAGAAATGTATACCCTTCTATGCTGAATTCCAGTTTCACAATCTTATTTGAGAGGACTTCTTCCAGTCTTTTGTCAGCGTTTACATTAATTACAAAGTTTGAAACACAGAAAACCGCCTGGACCCAGAAGACAGGAATGGAAACTGAACCTAAATCACTTGTCAGACTTGTTTTACCAGTTAACTGCTTTTATTCCTTGTTTAGTGGAACTTCATCAGAACTAAATAATTAAAAAAACAACACTAGCTTATATAATTGGGACACCAATTACAAAATATCACATGACTATGTATTAACACGTTATTTAAAACAATACACTCAAAATATAAACAATTTCATAAAACCTAACAAAGACATGCTGAATCATTTACTTAACTTCATAATGTCTTATTTTTAAAATGGGACACAAAGAACAGGGCTCATTTAACCCAGGATGTACTGTGGCATTTCTGCCACTGTAGTTCCTAAACACTGAGGTGTCCGTCTATAATATTACCTTGAGGATCCTTTTTAAGGTAATCAAGAACAAAGATACAAAAATTGTGAGTTGCATTCGCTGAAATATGTTTTAAAAAAGCACTGGCTGGTTTCCCTTTTTAATGTCTAAAAAATGCTTGTAAATTCAGTCCCTCAACCTCCTATAGGTTTTTCCAACATAAAAACAGGGACAATTTTGACACTGAGCTATATATACCACATTCTTTGAAGTGCAATTAAAAGGAGCCTTAGCCACATATTTTACATCATGAATAAAAATATCACCCACAATAATATATTTGCACTGTGAACAGGCCCCACATTTGTAGTTACCCATTTTACCTAAAATCTCTCTATTGTTCATCACATTTTCCAACAAATATTTGAAGGTTTTGTCTTTTTTGTACAAAACTTCACTTAAAAATAACCTCCAGTTCTTGTTACTATCAATGACAGCCAGAGTGTCTAAACTATAAGTAGAGATGAAAGACGTCCTGTTCCCCTTATTTTGATCATGGGGAACTCAAAGGCTACAGGAGCATAGTTCTCTCTCAGTAACCACTTCCATTCTAATGTCCACTAAAAATTCTTCAGGGTATCCCCTAGCTAAGAACATGTCTATTAACTTACCACACTCTAAAAGAAACATATCATTGTCAGATACCATTCTGGGTAAGCAAACCAGTCAGCCCTTGACTACGGATTTCTTTTGATGTAGGGGATGCCAACTTGAAAAGTGGAGGTAAGAATTGGAAAATGTTTGTTTACGATAGATGTTAGACAAAATAAAGTTTCACAAGTGGTTTAAGTTCGGTTTCCATTCCTGTCTTCTGGGTCCAGGTGGTTTTCTATGTTTCAAAGTTTGTGGTTCATTTTTTACGTTTTTCTATTTTACAGTTTACATTACAGCCATATAACAATAGCATTTAGGCCTTAGTGTCACACATGCAGTGCATGCCTTTTGCATTCCTTCATGCAAATCTAAATATGTAGACCTTGTAGTATATTTATTGAGATCCCTTCATTTCTTAAGTTGTACCTCTGGATACCATAACTGTGAACAGTACAAGTGTGATGTACTACCCCCCCCCCCCACACACACAGAATGAAATCATAAGATGTACTCTTTACAATGCACACAACTGTTCATATCATTCTAACAGTTTAAGTTGTCAATGTCCAAGTGGCCACTGAAGTTAAAAATCTAACAATAACTGAATTGATAATTTCATGTTGTCACCTCTGTTTACATCAAACAACAATTTGTTCTTTCTCCAATTATCTGGTTAATCCAGTACTGAGTGATAGGGGATCCAGACCTATCACAGTTCTCAGAGGGTAATAGAAATTATTCAATATACGGGCTGGCAAACCACTGGGGATGACACACACACACACTACATGAAATAACCCAGCTTTACATTTACACATTTTACAAGAAACATCGGTAGCCATACTCTATACAGATCCTATGATGCCCTTCTAATCATGTTGAATTCAAAGTTGATTCCATTTATCATCTTACTCTATTTTGTACCGTCCCTTATTGATTCATTCATTCTCCTACACCAGCTTTATCTACTTTAGGGCTGTGATGCAGTCAGAACGCATTCCATCACTCAGTGGTCAGAAAGCAGAGACACTAATGTGAATAGGATGACACAGTATAACAAGATGCATGCGCACTCTCACTGACACAATCTGCATACAGACAATCCGAAGGATTACCAATTCACCTTCAGCATGCCTTTGGAATGTGAGAGGAAAATGTAAATACGGAGGGAATGTAGTGTCAGTAAAGAGGGGTCCCGACTCAGAACCAGAAGAAGACGCAAACACTATGCGGCAGCAACAGTGACTTCTACACCTCTGTGCCACACTCTGCTCCCAATTCACTACCTAAAAGTCAGCATTATTCTACAAAAATCCAGTCACCATTTTCTGACACATAATTTTGGCAAAGCTCCCAATGAAACCACATACAGCGTATGTCCTTTCAGTTTTACTTACCTGAAGTTGTTCGTATGTTTTCAAAAAAATACTAAGTTTAATACCATATCATCATTTTGTGGAGTAATATCACAACGCATCTCTGAATCAATCTTTTCGGTCTAGTCCCTGTTTCTTATGCCTTTTACTTTGAAACTCACAGTGGTCGGACAAGTTACCAGCTTACAGTGTGCTACTTGATTTTGATTTAATTAAAAAAAAGTAAACAAAAAGAAAATCTTGAAAATGCTATACCTTAGATGGTGTATAAGGACTCTTTTTTTTTTTAATTTTAGGGATGGGGGAGTACTAGTAAATCAACATTTTTAACTGTTTGAATATTTTTAAAACACAGTTTGTTGCATGTTAGACCAGAGCACTCATTTACCACAAACTGGATTTATGGATAACCATTTGAACTATTGGGGCCTGCTAGACTGATTGCCAAAATGCAGAGACTGAATTTCCAAAATAATAGTCTTACACATACTAAACCCGAGATGTCATTTCTCAGAGAGTTTCCTTCGTATATACATGTTCGGGACTACAACCCCCCCTCCCCCGAAAAAAGAAGATTAAAGGAGAAAAGCAATTTTATTTTTGTAGATTCGCCCTCTGGGACTTTGCTTTTTTTTCTGGCTTGTCAGCACTCAACATTTTTGAGTGCTGGCATTTCAATAGGGACCAATATTTATACTCATATTTCATACTTATCATCAGTTTGCTTTGCTGTGTGTTTCTGTAGCTTGTGTTGCAGTCTGCATCATATTGTGTTTTGCAGTAGATTCAGGTTTCATTTATTGTGTTAGAAATATGGGCTCATTTGCCAAAACTTTTTCTATCATCATATAACTGTGGTTTATTGGTACCTGTCAAAAATAACTGGTTTGAAATGGCACATATACTTAATTTTTAAAAATGATTTAAAAGGAATTGGATAAATGTACTTTTCTATGGAAACAAACCAGTAAATAAAAATGTTAGCAAAGCTATAACCTGTACATTTGATCTTATGAAAATAATACACTGTTATGAATCAAAATTTGGAAACTGTGCTCTTGCCATCTTCAACATTTATGTTTTGCAAAGGAACAAAGGAACATCATGCTTTATTTTTGGTTTGTGGGAGTTCAGGGGAAGAGGATAGATTTTTCTTTTTTTTTTTTTTTTTTTGGGCAAAGTGTTTTTTTTTTTTTCTTTTAATCTATAGATCCGATTTTAATACTGAAGCATTGCTATGGTTGTATATTAATGTCATGTCATGCTCTTTCCAGGCTCCAGAGAAATCTGTAGGGATGGGTTGCTGGTCTCTCTACTGTGATCAATAAAGGAGGGGTCTGCTACTTCCCCTAACTTCTGCTGGCCAGTGTTGTTCTAGTTACTTATAAAAGTAATAAGTTACTATTACTATCTACTTTTCAGTGAAAGTAATATATTACTATTACATATTACTTTTCTGAAAAAGTAATATATTACTATTACTACTTACTAACAAAAGTAACACATTACTTTTACATAAGTATAGTTTATCAATTATAATACTGAGATTTACTCACATAAGTATGCACATGCATATGTGTATTACTAAAGTTGTATGCACAATGTTACAATGACGATGAATAGCATTTAACATTTGAAAAACTCCAGCAGACTAGTCTTTATAGCTGAGCGGCACAATGGTGCAACGGTTAGCCTTGTCACCTCACAGTAAGAGTTTCTCTGGTTCGATTCTCAGCTAGGGTGCTTTCTGTTTGGAGTCTGCATGTGCTCTCTGTGTTTGCATGGGTTTCCTCAGAGTGCTTCGGTTTTCTCCCACATTTCCAAGACATGCTACAGTGGACTGAACATTCTAAATTGGCCCTAGGTGTGAGTGTGCATGCGTGTGCCTTCTGAGGAAGGTTGGGCACCAAGCTGCCCACTCGACACCACAAAAATCTACTGCCACTTGTTCTGCGGACCAATGATCTGCCATGGGTGACCTCTAATGTAATCAGATGAAAGGAGATGATGACTAGTCATTATAGTTAAAGAGTCAGAAATAATTAAACCAAACCATACACAGCCAGCAGTACAAGACCTATAGGTTCAGAGATGTTTACTAGGCTAATGACCATAAGGGCCTTTTTAAGCGTAGCCATGCATCCCAAATATCTGACAAATTCTGATACCCTTGATAAGGGCTTTGGAAATGAAACATTTACAAGCTAGGGTCTGGGAGATGAACCATTTACAGGCTGCCTATGTCAGAGACATAGGTGCCAAACCAGGGATGAATTTTCTGTTCCCCGTCCAAGTGTCCAAGTTGCACATCAATTGGGTTAGGGAGGAACTCTGCTTCCCATGGATGGGGAGCCTGTTACAGAGATGGAGTAAAAGCACAGGCAAGGTCTTTAGAACTGGTAATTCTGGTGCTGTTTGTTTTGTGGATATGCAAGAGGTCCATCATATTGTTGCTTGACAATGCCCTGTATGTCAGGCAAAGATCTCCCCTCAAAAGCCTGTAGGAGGCATAATACAGGGTTAAAGCCTTGATGTGGTCTGCATAGGACATTTTACTTAACCCTGTATTCTTTTAGTGAGAAACCTCTTTGGATGTTCCAGTTGTTGGAAATGTCTGGTTAGGTACATACCAAAGGGGACATTGTACTCAATAATAGGTCTGTTGAATGCTGAATGCAGTGGAACAAAGACTTCCTTGGACATAGATGACATACCTTTGTTTATATGCTGCACAACATAGAATGATTTCCTCACTACTGTAGGCATGTGATGGTCAAAGGCTAGATAACTATCTGTGTGTGTTCCTAAGTCCCTGACTACTGGGTTAGCTCTAAGGGGTGTGTTGTCAATATGATAGTTACCAGGAGTGGACAACTTCCTGAAGGATACTATTATGCATTTCTTAGCATTTAGTTTTAGTCCATGTCTCTGACACCAGTTGTTTGTTTGTGTCAGCCCCTCCTGGAGAACATGTGTCAGTGTGGGATTCAATGACAGCTCCTAATTTGCAATCATCTGCAAATTTAGTCAGACAGAGACCACTGACATTGGCTTTGACTTCAGAGAAGTAAATGCCGAAAAGGAGAAGTCCAAGGATTGATCCCTGTGGGACTACACTTGTGGCCTCTTTGTAGAGGTGAACTCCCCAGTTCTAACTTCCTGGTTCTGTCTGTGAGCCAGCTGGCTATCCACTGGGTGACATACAAGTTTGTACCTAACCTCTTGAGTTTGTCAACAATGCCCGAGTGGGATATTGTGTCAGATGCCTTGGCCAGGTCAAGATAGGCAGTGTGAACAATTCTGCCTTCATCCATTGCTTTGGTGACCGTCTCAAAGAAGTCCATCCAACTGAGTAGGCATGACCTGTCCTTGACAAAATCAAACTGAGTTGGGTCCACTGACTGAAGGTTTACTATACCACTACTGATCATTTCCCTGATAATTCTTTCCATGGATTTACATACAAGACTAGTGAGACTTATGGGTCTGTAGTTTCCAGGGTCTGCAGATGGTCCACATTTGTGCAGAGGGATGACTGTTGCTACTCTCCATTCATGAGGCATGAAGCCTGTTTGGAGGCTATAGTTAAATAGAAATTCCAGAGGCCCTGACAGGTCATGTTTCATGCTGTTTAGAAGGCATCTTGGGATATTGTCTGGGCTTTACACGAAAAGCTCACCAAGTCTTTGACACAACTTGCTGTGAGGGAAAGTTAGTTTGCTTTTGATTTCTTGTATTTTGTATTACTTTATTGCTTTCTTCTATTTTGTATATTGTGCTTTGTTTTCTTTACACTGTGTTTTACTTGTAATCTGCTTTTAATTGCATATTAAAACTTGGAAAGAGACCACAGCTGTATCTCTTGTGAGTCGCAACTTGGAAAGAGACCACAACTGTCTCTTGTGAGTAGCAACTTGGAAAGATACCACAGCTGTGTCTTTCGTGAGTCACATAGAATTTTTTTCCACCCTCACACCATGTTGCTGTTGTGTTCCTAAACACAGCTATCTTTCTAGTTGCCTGTCCATTATGTTAATTTAACCACATATCTCCTTCCCTTCTCCTCTTTCACTAGCTGTTGTGAGTAAGCACAAATTATCAGTTTGTGAAATCACTCCCCTTCAACTATTTAAATGTATTGGCTATCCCACTGTTTTCCATAGAGCTAGAAAACAAAAGTGCCCACCCCCTTTCAATTTATCCTGCTCTTTTAAAATTATTGGCTCTCCACTTAGACAGCTGAAACTTTAGTTACTCCACCTTTTAATGTATAACTGCAGTGTTTATATTATTAACCCATTTTTTCATCTTACCTTTAAACATCTACTGCAAGACCACCAGTTATTGGAGAGCCCACATTCTACCTCTCAGTAGTCATCTTGGGATTAGTGCTTCTGTTTTCTCCTGGTAAGAGAAGGAGCACAGGGACATCATTTCCTCCAGACTACTGATATCACAAAGCCTAGTAACTGCTTCATAGGTGATAGCTTGGAATTTTTACTTATATTCTGCTCCTGTGAGGAAGGAGCAGTGTGTGTTGATTCCTGACCGTTTCTGATTGGACAGACAGGGGAAAAAAATGCTGTTCCGGCTGTTCATCTTTCTGGGACTGTGCTTAACATTCCTGATTAGTCTGGTTGCTATTCAAGGCATCTACCAGGAAAAGGCTACATCTAGCCTACAGACTCTTGCATCATCTGGGTCAATACTGGGGATCACCAAACAGGCTATGGCCTGCTTCTCATCTTGGGATTGTTGCCAACGTTTTGCTTCTGGTGAGAGAAGCAAAGGAGCATTGTATCTCAGCAGAGTGAAGTTGTGGTGAAACCAGCACTAGTAGTAGCCAGACAGTAGCCATTTATGCGACTCCCCTCTTTTCATCATTCTTGACAAGCTAATTCTTTATTTTCAGTAAGTACTGCTTGATTTGCTTCTAACTTCAGAATATCTGCCTAAATACTTCATTCTTAAATTTTCAGGGTCTACATATTAGTTTCCCCTCAAGTGTGTGGCCATGCCCTGTACAGACACATTGAGTGACATTTTTCCTTTAAAAGCACAATTGAAAGTTATCCAATAACTAGTTGCACACAAGACAACTAGTTTGCAGTGACAAGCACTGTCCCCAGAGTTGCAAACCGAATACTCCTGAAATTGCTTTATATTCTCACTACGGCTATCTGATCAATAAAAAATGATCTGTTGCCATGAATATGAACTTTCCTACTGTCTTCATTACCAGCTTGGTGGATATGGGCATCCTGAAGCAATGTAGAAATCGCCTCATGTTTACTGACAATCAGTTAATTCTCAAACTGATATGGTATGTGAGACATGTATTTACACAATGTTACTGGAGGCAAAGCTCTCACATAAAAGTACTCCTGATGTCAATAAGGTTGTCAGTAGTACACGCGCTGCACCCATCACGCACAACTCAAAGCAGACATATCGACCCACATATGTTGAGGCACTTAACTGTAACCTTCCTAAACCTCAAATACCTCCTAGATGAAGTACACAACAAATACCCTCAGCAGCCCAAATGCACTCTTTCAAAACAACACCAACACATCAACACGGAGAGCCACATCTCATGGAGCCACTGCCTCTAAGCCCATAAGGCAAGCCACCACACAATCCAACATTCTGGTCATTGCAGACTCCATCGTGAGACACAGTGATGTACCTCTCACCAGGCTGAGTAAGGAGAAAGTCCGGTCAGTTGCAGTTGCTTATCAGGGGCCAGGTTCCACCACATTACGCATGCACTCAGGTCACTGAACTACAAGTACCACTATGAGTCAGTCATGGTCCATGTGGGAATAAATAAGTGGATACGTACCTTTCTAGACAATATGAAGAAAGGCATCATGGAGTTCTTGGAATATGTGTCTCAGCCTGGTATGAGCCTTGCATTGAGCAGCATTTTACCTTCTTCAAGGATGATGCCAAAAGATGATTGACTTTAATAATTGGCTTAATTTCTGGTGTCATTCTAAGGGGGTTCAATATATGTCAGCTTGGAAGAAGATGTTCAACACCATGCTGCTTTGCCAGAGATTGTCTTTACCTCTCCCCTCTAAGATTTCAAATATTAGCTAAAACATTGTCTTTCCACATAGTGCCTTTTTAGGCAATGCCAAACTGAAAGTTCTTCCGATATAGCAAATCAGAACCAAGAAAATCTAAAGATATTACTGATCAATGCTAGGAGTCTAAACAAAAAACTCCACTCCCTAGAACGTCTCTTCACCCTAGAGAATGCTGATGTCTGGGAGGTCAATGAAACATGGTTTAAAGCTAGAGAGAGCACACCAATAGTGCAAGGTTATAATGCCTTCCACACATTTAGCTCAGCTACTACACAGACAGAGAGTAAGGGTGGAGGTTTCTCAATTTACATCAAAAATAAATATACCGCAAGGATAGTCAAACAGGACAATACACTTATTTTATTTATTTATGATTTATTTTACATTTGTTGACCGGGAATGTCTGACTGAGCTGAAGCCCTTTTTCAGCAGAGGCCCGGGATAAAAGCTCCAATTAATACAAACAATTTAAGCTCAGATAATGCAAACAATTTAACGGTTCCAGGGTAATTTAAGAACTCATGCAATATGTATAACATAATTAAAAGTCAATAGTAAACAAGCATCAGAACAGTAGTACAAATGTTAAATAATATATGGACATTACCAGTGTCTTAAATGGTATTTACAGAGAAAGTAAGGGAAAGGAAAGTGTAGAGGTGACTAGAGGAAGGAAAAAGGATGGAGTAGGTATTTGAGCTGCTCCAAGTTGAAATCACCATAGGCAAAATCCAGTATCAATTCCTTGCAAGCTACAGGTTCCCCTTTATGACCCAAGAAACCCATAACATGTTTTTAAACTTATTAGAAACACTCCCCATCCAACCTAATACCATATTCATGGGTGACTTTAATTACCTCGCTATTAACTGGGAATCCTATATGACACCAAATGTACAGGCACAGAGACTCCGTGATTTTGTAAACAAACTCCCTGGACCAGATAGTCAATACACCAACCAGGGGTGCAACCATACTGGATCTGGTCCTCACTAATATGGGAGAGTGTTGCACACCCCCTACTGTAATGTCTTCCCTGGTGATGTCAGACCACAAAATGGTCTCCTTTGAAGTAAAAATAAAACCTGGACCCCAAGCTAAACCTAGAATATTCAGGAACTACTCTAAGGCTAACCTCCTGCTATTAAGTGATAACCTGGCAAAATTTCAAGCCCCATAAACCCAACCTGAGAACACTGCTGCCTATGCAGAACTCTTCAAAGAATCCCTGTACAAGAATGTTAATAGCTGCATAGAAAGAGCTGTACCCATCAAGAAGAAGTACAGAACTAACTAAAAAAAACAAGCCACCCTGGAGAAATCACAAAATCAATAGGGTGTATAACAGAAGGAAGAAAATCATAGCACAAATTAGGAGGTGCAGCACCCAGCAGGATAAAAGCAGTCTCATCAAAATAAACAAACAACCCAGGGAACAAATAAAGTCTACCAAAGCCAAACTTGAGCTAAATTTGGACTCCCAGGCAAAGAACAACCTCAAGGCATTTTTTAGATATGTCCACAGTCTCAAAGGCAAAACACAATTGTGTGCAGAAATCATTGCAAATGGAGCCACCTACACTGAGCAAGAAGATATAGCAAACCTACTGGCCAATAAGTTCAGCTCCAACTTTACCCCTCTCTCCCCTTCAACCTTCCCTCAGGAAATACCATCACATATAACTCTCCCTGCTATCACCAGTGAACAGGTCCTTAATGCTCTCTCTAAGGCCAAGAACACTGCATTAATGGGTCCAGACAATATCCCAGGATGCCTTCGACCTATCACATTTTGTCTACTTTCAGCAACTAAAAATCAAAACCCAAAAACAATTTTAAATAGAACATAACCAAAAATTGTCAAGACAAAAGTTGGTTGATCATAGATCCATCTGAAGAGTCCTGCTTGGTGCAGTGGGTTGGGGCGTCGGGTGTTAGACCGATGAGTGGCGAGCTTGATTGTGATTGATGGCAGTATGGAGAACCAATGCCATTTATTATATGGCAAGGTAAAGATATGATCTCTAGCAGACTAGAACTGTCCCAGTGTTAGGGGGTGTTTTAATGGGTGAGAGTACCACAGTACCAGGGCAGGGCCAGAGTCTGGTCATCATTAGCTTTCACCTCCTTGAAGTGCTAAAAAAAATGAAGTACATTTTGCTCCAGACTAATTCTAATGATCTGTTATGAATGCTGCATGCTATGAATTGTGCCAGCATTATGTTGTAATTTTTTATCCAAATTGCCCCTTCAAAGTCTTTATTACCTCCTAACATCTGATTATTATCCATACTATCCAGGGCCCCCGGAAGTTTTCAATCACTCTTTAGGAGGCAATATCGCCCATGTTGAAAACTACTGGTTTACACAAAAGTAACTTAAAAGTAACTTACATTTAAGTTACTAGCTACTAAAAAAAAGTAGCTTATTACTATTACTTAAGTTACTATTTTGAAAGAGCAATTAGTTATATTACTAGTTACTATAAACTAATATATTACAGTAACATATTACATATATTACTCCCATCACTGCTGCTGGCAAACTTCAAGTGTGATTTGTCAGTTTATTAAGAATATAGGTTAAGGCTCGTGTTCAGATGAAGGGCCAAGTCTTTTATCCAAGTTTACGAGAGGTGGGATAGGTCTTTTATTATGGGTATTCAGCAGTCTGCAAGTGGTATTTGCCAGGCTCCAAGGGGTGTCGGCATCACAAGGGTGAAAGAATCTCATCTAGTTTGCCTTTTTTATTATTATTATTTACTGGGACTAAGCCATTATATCCCTAGTGGATATAGAGGAGCTGGTGATCAATAACAAAAGTCTGGTCTGGGCAATGTATTAGTAGCTTTTGGACTGCTCACCAATGAGGAACAGCAATTTACTAATGGCTTTGTGTGTTGTTCGCCGATTAAAAGCATACAAGACATAAGGCACTAAATATGGTTTGGAAGAAGACTATAGGCTTGACTGCACTCAATAAATCAGAGTAAATATTTGTTAGGAATCTGTATGAACCATTTTCTGTCTATTTTGTGGAAGTTCACTTGGAATGAATCCTGTACTCCCCGATATGTACTAATGAGATAAGGATATACACACATTGCTTGTGAACTTGAGTTTTTGTTCCCATGTGATTATAGGTTCATGGGTATGTACTAGACTAACTGCCCTTCCAGGCCATTTTAAACCTAGCCAATCTTCCTTTTTGTGATCAAGATAATTATTATATTAAAAGATGCTCTTAAAAACAAGACTCAGAATTTTATAAACATTATAACGGAAATGTGTATAAATGTACATAAGGATACAGAATAGAATATTCTTTTAAGTAATAGATTTCCTGACTGGGTATTGTGTAATAACTCTGCTCATGTTTCTGCATATTTAGTCAAGTTCTGCAAATTTCAAAGTCAGGAAACTTTATTTGCAATGCTGTGTGATGATCATAAGCAGCAACACCTAATGGAATTGGAATTATATAGTAATAGAGTATTAAAGAGAGAACAATATGTGCAATATAGCAGTGTAATACCCAATATTATTCAACAGTTCTTTTGGGATCTAATAAGTCTAGTGCAACATTTTTAAATATACAAGAAAAGACAAAACTCACAAAAGGATAAGGAATGATACAGTTACATTTGATTTATATTAAAATAATGTATTTACTTGCTTAGTTACCTATGTATACAGCTGAGAAGATAAGTTGCATTCATTTAAGTATTACAAAGACAAGAACAAATATGCCCAGTCTAGCAATGAATCATATGCTCAAAGGCTGCATTATCAAGCTATGGTATACTGGCTTTCCAAAAAGCTTGATTCGTTTTTGAAACTGGTCATTCTGCTGCATCTCGTGATTACTCCTTAATGTTTGAAGAAAGAAGACATTTTTCATCATGAAATAGCCCAGACAAATATTATCAGTCATGGGGTCTATATCAGAACATCGACAAAGCCGTTAATCGAATGGCTTTGTACTCGAAAATGCTGTTAATAGAAGTGTGTTTTGTGAGATTGCGGTACAGTGAAGATCGGAAAATTTGCCCTTTCCTCACTGTAGTGCGATCTTGGAGTTGGTATATATAATTAGAGGGGGTTGTGGGGGGCACAACCCCGCACAAAAGCGAGTTCTTTTACTGGCATTTTCGATTATAAAGCCGTTCGATTAACGGCTTTGTCGATGTTCTAATATAGACCCTCAGTCATATTATATACCTCACACAGATGATATTCAGCATAATGTGGCCCATTTACTATTTGAAAAACATGACCAAGATTGAGTTTCAGGCATCTATGAAAATGAGAGTAGCGATACGACAATTCCTCTTTTTTTGTCTTTTGCTACAGGACTTGCACTGTTTTAACCTGAGGATTCTTTAAGAATATTTGAACATTTTCTGCAAGCAAGTTATATATTTAGCTTTAAAAAAAATGAAGAAGGTGGAATTTTAGTCAAACGGAGTTCAGTAGGACAACAGTAACTACATGCTTTTGGCTAAACAAAGCATTCAGTATAATTTGAAAACATAAAACAACCACCACAAAACCAAAATATTAATGAAACAAACAAGAGGCTGCTTCCATTACAGATCATAAAATCTGCAAAGCTTTGGTATGGCAGCAAACAACCTTTTGAAAATGACAATCTGTGATATTTCTAATTAATATTGGTGTCATATTAGCAACTACATGGGCCTTTATGACCACCATGACCATACTTCATTCAAAAGATGAGTTTGTTATTTACTAACATCCCTAATGTCTCTAATACGGTAATCTTTTTTTATTACTTTATACTCAAATACACCTTCCTTTCTTGCCAAGACTGATTTTCTTAATGCTGAATGACAGGCTTTTTTGATATCACAGTTACATGTTTACCCAACCCTTCAGCAGCAGTCCTGTGTCCATGAGAGCTGTAGTTCTATTACCATACACATAATCGTCTACACACTTAGCAACCCAAAGTCCATTCCCTACCACAAGGGAAAAAACAGTCCCCAAAAATATTGGATTCAAGACAGAGCTCTTTAGAGCACCACTAATCACTTGGGTAGAATATGGTATGACTAACGTCATGAGCTTGTTGGATTCTGTTATAATGCTGGTATTTGGCTCACTGAGTGGTGCACCCATTTATATTTATCATAATGAGTTTATCAGCTATATCATTCTGTGGCACAAACTGAAATGTCTTATGGGTCAGACAGACTGTTGTATTGTAAGGCTGTCATCCACTGCTGTTGCAACATCCACAAAAAATGACATCAGATTTAGCATGAGCTTCCTTTAACAGAGAGTAGGGAAGCTCAAGAAGGATCATGGAGCAAACATCCCTTAAAATTAGCTACACTTTTTTTTTTTGCTTCATCACTTCACAAGGTATGCATGTGTGGCTTATGTGTGTGAAATTATCAAGGCAGAAATTGAATCACCACAATTGCTTTAAAAAACTCTGTAACCTTCCCAAAAAAACAAGTCAACCTTGATAAGAAATAATACTATTCTGATTTACAAATAAATAAATAAATCAATAAATAAAATAACCACAGATCTAATCCAAAAATATTCTGGCCACATCCATTAAACTAATTTCACATCCATGAACTACCCATATCCTTAACCCTTGTCCCAATAACTTCCCCTAAAATCAGCAAACGTGTTTAACTGATACTTCGTTGACAGTATAGTTGTCCTCACCAATAAATTATTTCCTGACGGGGTCTATTCCCATCCACTAATAAACTCACACTAAAAAACAGTTGCTACCTCATTCAAAAAAAAATTATTATCCAGACTTAAACCCTACTCACTCTCTGCAGAAAACCTTCCTGCAGAATACCTCAAAATGGCTGCTAACACCATTGCATGTCCATCTCCAACCTTATAAACAGGTCATTATAAGAATTTTATATTCCTGTCATCTGGAAAAATGCCCTATCATCTCTCTCCACAAAGCTATCTCTTTTACTGAGATATCTAATTTCAGAACCATTGCTTAACCCCCATCAAAAATACTGGAAAAATGTGTCCATATACAACTACTCCAGCATCTCTTTAAGGAACAATTACTAATACATACTCAACATGCTTTTAGACCTACACAGCATGACAACTTCCATCCTAAATTTTACAGATAGGTTCATAGGTTTATACTAGGCTATCTGCCCTAAGGCATTTATAAGCCTAGCCAGAGTGTGTTTGGCTTTCGCCACCCATTTCAAATTAATTTTGCTATGCCCTTTTTCGAGGTTAGTATACTGTGCCTCTGTCTAACAGTGACACAGATACCCGGGGTAAACCTACGATCTCCCATCCATCAAGATTCCTCTTGAAGACAGTCAAATGAGGGGACTCTGCCTAACCTGGACTGGGATTTTATTCTAGAGTGAAGGGAGCCTCTGGGTTATGAATCTGTCCCTCCAGCATGTCCTATTTATTTCAGTGCTGAGGTTCAAGTCTCTCGAGCAGAGCTCGATGGGATTTGGATTTTCTGAGGTGCAGCATGTCCATTAATTCCAGGTTGGACATGGCTTTATACATCAGGCACAGATCGCCTCTGAGCAGGCAGTATGCCACTGAGTAGAGCTGGAGTTTCTTTAATCAGGCAGCATATGGCATCTGTTTGAGCCCTTTGATCCTCTTGGTGAGGTACTTTTGGGGTCTTTCCAGTTGCTGCAGGTGTCTGGTAAGGTACATCCCAAAAGGGGCATTTTACTCAATTATGGGCCTGATGAGGGATGAGTAAAGAGGCACGATGACCTCCCCTGATCTAGATGTGAATCCCTTCATGATTAGGTGGGCTATATAAAATGTTTTTCTAACCACTTTGGCCACGTGGTTGTCAAATGAGAGATTGCTATCAACTTGGGTCCCCAGGTCCCTAATTACTTCTTCTGTACTTAATGGATTACCACCTATGTGGTAATTTGTGGGCACTTTGTTTTTGCCAAAGGGGATGACTATACACTTTTTGGCATTTAGCTTGAGGCCATGGCTCTGGCACCAGTTGTCTGTTTCTATGAGGCCCTTTTGGAGGATGCTTGTGTCGGCTGGAGAGTCGATTATGGCACCCAGTTTGCAGTCATCTGCGAACTTGGTCAGCCACAGTCCTTCCGTGTTTGCCTGTATATATACAGAACAAGAGAGGTCCCAGGACTGAGCCTTGTGGGACGCCACTTGTAACTGGTTTGGAGTTTGACATGGCTCCAGCAATTCTAACCATGTGGGTTCTGTCCTTGAGCCAGTTTGCAACCCATCTAGTGACATAGGGGTTTATATTTAAGCTGGTGAGCTTATCTATAATGCCTGAGTGGGGTATTGTATCGAAGGCTTTTGTGAGGTCCAGGTAGGCAGTGTGGACCACCTTCCCCTCGTCAATGGCCTTGGTGACTGTTTCAAAGAAATCGACCAGGTTTAAGAGGCAGGATCTGCCTTTAACAAAGCCGAACTGGGTAGGATCCAGTGTCTGTAGGTCCCCAATATCTTTATTTATGAGGTCCATGATGATCCTTTCCATAGCTTTGCAGACCAAGCTAGTCAGGCTTATGGGGCGATAGTTTCCAGGATCCATTGAGGCACCACCTTTGTGGAGAGGGACCACTGTTGCTGTACGCCACTCTTTGGGTACATATCCTGTAGTAAGGCAGAGATTGAACAGTAGTTTTAGGTTTGGGTTTAGCTCTTCTTGGAGTTCATGTAGGATGCAGCCCGGGACACCGTCTGGTCCCATTGATGTTGTGTTTTTTTGCTTTGGAGAGGGCAGCTCTTACCTGAGCATCTGAGATGTCAGGCGGGCAGCACTCTGCTGGGATAGATATTCGCCCTTTTGTTGGGGAGAAGTTTGCGCTGAACCGGTCAGCTAGGATGTTGGCAAAGTCTGTGGGTTTGGTGTATTTTTTGTCATTTTGGACTCATTTTGAGCATATCTGGGAATTCCCACCCAGGTTCCTAACATAACTAAAGAAAGCCTTGTGATTATCCTTAGTGTCCTGTGCAATTTTTCTCTCGAAGCTGGCCTTAGATGATTTTATGAGTGCCCGTAGTTTTTTTGCTAATACTGATCAGAGATGCCTTCCCTTTTTGGGATTTTGATCTATCATGTAGTAGCTTACTCCTTCTATTGTATAGTTTGTTTATGGCTGGGGTCCGCCAGACAGGACATCTGCCTTTGGAGGACTGGGTCTTGATTTTATTTGGGATTGTATGATCTATGCATTCCTGAAGGTGTTCATAGAATGTGTTTATAAAGGATTCTGCGGTCTGGGCCGTATTTTCCACAGGCCCGGGGGCTTTGAAGGATTCCACCTCGGTTTTGAGGAGTGTGAAATTTGATTTAGAGAAGTTTTTCACTGTGGTTTTCTGGGCAGGGGGTGGGGTCGGGATGTGAATATCCAGTGAGATTAGTTTATGGTCTGATCTTACCAGTGAGGGATACACTTCTGGTCTGGAGCATAGAGTCCCCATGTTGGTGATGATCAGGTCCAGTATGTTTTCCCCTCTTGTGGGAGTGGTAACAAGTTGTTCCATAGCATTTGAGTTTATAAATTCTAGGAACCTTTGGGCTAGGGTGTTGGAGCTAGAGTAATGCTCCCAGTCTATGTTTGAGTAGTTGAAGTCACCCAATATAATGGTGTTTGGACAGACCTTCATATTTTCCAGTGTTCTCAGGAAGGCCGAGTGGGGTTCCTGGGTTTGGGAGGGTGGTCTGTAGCAGGCTATAAACTGGAAGGCAGTTTTACCCACTGTTAGTTGCACATGGATAGTCTCTGATGCTTCGTGCTGTGCCACCAACTTGGAGGTGTGGGTATCTTTGACTAATATTGATACTGGCCGTCCTTTTGTGGTTCGGTCCAAGTTTTGGGGCCGAAAAGCATGGTATGAGGTATAACCTGGTAGTGCTGGGGTGCTCTCGGGAGCCTTGAACCAGGTTTCTGTTACTGCACAGATATCGATGTTCTCCATGCTAAGGAGAGTGTCAAGTG
This sequence comes from Protopterus annectens, assembly GCF_019279795.1. NCBI lineage: Eukaryota > Metazoa > Chordata > Ceratodontiformes > Protopteridae > Protopterus > Protopterus annectens. Next base: position 315,368,203 of record NC_056736.1, on the reverse strand, counting down.
CGTGCATCTTGAGGTTTAGACTTCTGGCGTTGAGTAGCATTACTCTTAGTTTCTTATCCCTTGTGATACGCATGGAGGTGGGTTTGTCTTTTGAGCCTTGCCTAAAAAAGGCACTATGGGGGTAGCAAGAACCTTTGCCAATATCCGAAAGTCCAGGGGTGACAGGTACAAGCCATCCCTAGCGAAGCATCATGGCTTGTCGAGCATGTCATCCAAGGCTGACAGGCATTGGATCCCCTTTGAATGACACCAATACTTAAGCCAATTGTTGAAATTGATCATCTTGTCTTCATATTGTGGCATCATTCTTGGTGAGGGTAAGATGCTACTCACGGTCAGGGTCATACCGGCCTGGGCTACATGCTCAGAGAGCTCCTCTATGTCACTTTTCATGTAGTCCAGGGAGGTACGTCTCAGGTCATTCACACCAGCATGGACAATGACAGAGTCATATTTCTACTTGCCTTGGAGTGACCTGAGTGCGCGTGTTATGTGGCGGATCCTAGCGCCCGACAGGCAGCTCACCGTGACCTTCTTCTTGTTCAGCCTGGTGAGCGGGACGTCAGTGTGCCTGACGATAGAGTCACCTATTACAAGTGTATCAGGTGTGTTGTTTAGCCTTAAGGGCTGTGACTGTTCAGCACACTGGCTTTGTGAGCTATGTGTTGCACGTGTTTTGTTTTGGGGTAGCGATTGCTTGGATGTCTGCTTTGGTTGTCTCTGCTGCTTAGGCAGATTTTTATTTAGAGCCTCCAAGTATGTTTTTGTGTGTTTATGTGTTTGGTTTGCTGTCGTGGTAGGTCTATGTGAGACTGGAATTGTAGTGAGTGTGGTTTCCTTCTCCTCCTGACTGGTTACGCCAGTACTGAGTTGAGAGAGCTTAGCCTCCAGTTTGGCTATATGGTTGCATCTCTCACATGTGTTGGAATTTGTTGGGAGGAGGAGAGGGTTGTCTGTGTACATGAGGCAGTTGCAACATTGCCTCAAGATTCCCAGATTCATCAGCTGGACCGGACAGGAGATTGACAACTGACCTTTGGACATGCTAGAATAGTATTGGGAATTCCTTTATAATTGAAAAAAGGGGCCAATGGGGAACAAGGTACTCAAGGGGAGTTTGTGAGGGTGTAGTGCTGACTTAGTGAGCAAGTGCCAGGTAACTTAAATGCAATGTGTTACAGGTAACTTAAATGCAAAAACGACAAACAGTAACTTTCTTTCAAGTGAAACAAGGAAATAAGTACAGTAAGCAATGCAGATATCACTAGGATCCACAGAAGCGCTGAAAAGCCACGCTTTTAGGTGGAATTAGCGTTTCAGGGAAATAACAAGCAAACAAACAACAAGCATACAAACAAAGCTAGATTCTGCAGGCCTGGATCTAGTCTATGCTACAGCAAACAAGGTGTACCAATTTCAGTAAGAAACAGTTCAAATATGCAGGCACTATAAGCCTTTAACCAGAAATTCCCAGCTCAGAAGGGCAGAGTCCAGCCTCTCCTCGGCCTGAAGCCCAACCTAAAAAAACTTTACTTTAGAATAACAGACATAACAGACACTCTCAATCAGCAGTTCCCAACTTAGAAGAATGTAAGCTCCTGTCCTACCCACCACAGTGCAGGCCACAAACCTTCCTAATGTAAACAACTGGTCTGAAGCCCAAGTGCTTGCAATGCTAGATTCAGCAGGCCTACATCTAGTCTATGCTACAGCAAACAAGGTGTACCAATTTCAGTAAGAAGCAGTTCAAATATGCAGGCACTATAAGCCTTTAACCAGAAATTCCCAGCTCAGAAGGGCAGAGTCCAGCCTCTCCCTCAAGAGTGTAGACCACGAGCCCTCTTAATGTAAAATAACTGGCCTGAAGCCCAAGTGCTTAAACCAGAATTAATACACTTTTAGAATAACAGACACTGAACCCTCAATCAGCAGTTCCCAACTTAGAAGGATGTAAGCTACCTGTTCTGCCACTACAGTGCAGACCACAAACCTTCTTAATGTAAAACAACTGGTCTGAAGCCCAAGTGCTTAAACTAAAAGGCTTAGAATGAGTTACACCAAGCAGTAATAAATACAATTGAGTACTTTTAAGATGACGCAAAAGCAAAATAAAGTAGGAAGAAACACAAATACAGTAAAAGCAGATAAAAAAATTAAGTGGAAAGAGAGAAAGGAGTAGCAGAAACTAAGCTGATTGGCCTTCTCAAATGTTCTCCCTGTACTGGGTAGAATGAGGTAATGACACTAGACTGGGAGGAGGGTCCCAGATCAAATTTACACTAAAGGTGGGCAACTGCAAAGCCACCAACTATAAAAACACTATAACAACAACGAGGGAGGGTGGGAAACAAACTGCAGAAATGTTTCTCACAGCTGAAAAGCAGCAGTGAGCCTTTAAATGAAAGTTTTAAACAGCTAAAGGAGCCTCTGGAAAAAGAGTTTAACTGCAACAAGTTATCAGAAACAAACAACCCAACAGATGCTTAATAAAATTGGACAATTTCCAGTTAATACCTCACACACAGTGAAACTAGCTAGAAAAATACACAGTACACAAAGTGCTATAAATAACAAAGAAATAAAGAACAAAATAAACAAAAAACAGGATACTTAATGTTATATATTATAGCTCCAAGTTTCCTCAGTGTCCTTCCTTCGATAAGCTCAGTGTGAAATGGCAGAACACTCACAACTGAACTTCTTAGGTAACATAAAGTTGAAACCTGAGACAGCTTTTAAGAAAGAAATCTCAAAAGAACCAATGAGGTGCTTAGTCTAAGCTGTAGTCCAGGTGACCTCAGTCAGCCAATGACCTCAAACAATTCTCTCACTGAAATGCCTGATGGCTTTGGCTAAATCAAGATGTCCCTGAATATGTGCTCAGACACACAGCCTCCACAAACACTAGGCCCAAATACAAGCCTGAATATGGAAATGCTACAAATATCCCCACTACTTAGAACAAACTGCAGAAATGTTTCTCACAGCTGAAAAGCAGCAGTGAGCCTTTAAATGAAAGTTTTAAACAGCTAAAGGAGCCTCTAGAAAAAAAGAGTTTAACTGCAACAATTTATCAGAAACAAACAACCCAATGGATGCTTAATAAAAGTGGACAATTTCCAGTTAATATCTCACACACAGTGAAACTAGCCAGAAAAATACACAGTACACAAAGTGCTATAAATAACAAAGAAATAAAGAACAAAATAAACAAAAAACAGGATACTTAATGTTATATATTATAGCTCCGAGTTTCCTCAGTGTCCTTCCTTCAATAAGCTCAGTGTGAAAAAAAAAAACATAAATAAAGCCAGGGATAGTGATAAACGTTATCTTCCTTATTCCTAGATTTATCAAAAGCTTTCAACACTGTCTTATAAAACATCTACTCTAGCCTTGGTCCTTTTTTATTCAATAACTTTATAAACAATCTTCATACCTCTATACAGCAAGCATCCCTTATACAATATGCAGACAATTCCACCCTAAGCTTCCTCACAAACAATCTAGAAATTTTAGAAAAGATTACATAACATGCCTTTAACTCTACTGAAAACTGGTTTTGTACCTATCAACTCCTTCTTAATCCAAAGAAAACCAAACTCCTTATTTTTTCCTGAAATCACTCACTCATGAGAAAAAAAAAATTAAGATCACATCCCTAAACAATATGCCATCTGACATAGTACCCTATACAAAACTGCTCGGGTTACAAAGGGAACCTCAAATATGATCAACACATAAAAAAAAAAAACAGGAATATATAGAGCCAACAAATCCTTACTTCATCCACCAGAATCAGTCTTGCCAGTACATACCTACACCCCCTGTCTATTATATGGTTCCAGTGTTACAACATGGTAGCTAGATTTACAGCTCATACAAGTATGAGAACACACCACTGTTCTAGACTAAAACTCTAAATTGGTTAGAATTGTCCCACCAACTAAATTATACCCAAATTCTCTTAACACATAAAATTATATTTAATCTCACTACTTGCCCAGCTATAAGTACAATTCTCCACTAGTACCTCCCAAATCAACACCATCAATCTTCTGGCAAAAATCAACTTGACATCTATACGCCTTACAAAAACTGAGTTCCAAGTCTGTACTCACATTATACAGTAAAATATTGAATATGCTCCCTGAACCAGACATGGCAATACATCCATTTATTTAAGCTGCAACTAAAAGAATTCCTCTTTGAGTCCTGGTTTTGCAGTTGCTGCTCTTTGTATACATCTTTCCTTGCTGTTGACCAACTATGCCAATTTGATGATGTGATTTATGATGAAAAGCACGTTCAATGTATACTGTTCAACTATGAATAACCATAGACTAGAAAGTCTTCACAGTAGCCCCATTGTTGTATTCTTTTACAGTCTCAGAATAAATGTTTCACACCTACCTGCTTACTACTACAGCCCCAACACTTGCTGCTATTCAACCTTCCTTTTGGGTTAGATTCCAAAAATTTATTACCAACATCTGTTGATCCCAGATGTGAGGCCATCAACTGAACAAGTGACAACTGTCCCACAGCCTTTCTCAAACACAATGGTTTAGTGAGACTTCATCCCCAATCCACCTGATTTTTAGTATATGGCTAACCTTATTCAAGTTCCTATTGCAAAGGTACTGATGTATACACCCAGCTGTAACTTTTTTAAAAGTAATCCAGTTTTTCCATGAAATGTCTCTATGTCCTTATATTGCTTCCTGGGTCTAGTACTTAAAGTACTGTTGGAGACTCATGCCAGACAGATATTGTGAAGTTGTCATAACACATGCTGCCTGTATCTACTAAAAAGGTCTAAATTTATCCTTTCCTTATTTCATAGCAGCAGATCCTAGGTCCTGTGTTGGTTGGGGGGGGGGGGGGGGGGAGTTCCACCTTTGCTGCCAAAAAAAAAAATGCCACCTTGTTGAGAGCAAGCATGAGGAAATTGCAACTTCTATAAGCCCTAAAACCTCAGCATTAATAATGTCATCTGTAGAAACCTGCAGGAGATTTAACTGCAACATTAGTGAGGGAGATAAAGAGCAACAGATCTGTCATAATGGTTTTACAATGCAGAGCATGGATCTGTTCTAGAGAGTTCAAAACTGCTCTTTCCATTAGAGCAAATGGAGGTGTGTGTGTGTGTGTGTGTGTGTGTGTGTGTGTGTGTGTGTGTGTGTGTGCAAAATGCCCCAAGTTAGGGGCACTGTCTAGTTAAGTGACTTTGCTCAAAGTCAAACCCTGAACCTTAATAATTATTATTGACAGGCAAGTGCCTTAAACCTCCACACCAACTGTCAGGTCTCCAATAACTATTTTTGTTTTGTTTTTTGTTGATCACTGAGGATTACAGTCTATCAATGTCATACTTTCATAGCTGCGTTGTTCGGTGTCGGTGGTAGCACACCACTTGCTTTTGGTACAGAGGGCTGTGGGGTCTCTTCCCACAACAAGTAGATCAATTACTGACACTACATTGCAGCATAAGGGGTGCTGCACTACTACAAGTGTCCCCTTTTGGCTGTGATGCCTGTTAACTATGAACCTATGGTTGGTTTGCCAGCCATTCTCTATTGCAATATTATCAGCACACCATTTTTTAATGTGACAGGCAATTTATTCTTTGAGGGAGTCAGTGAATTTGTAGGGGAAATATTGAAATGCAAATTTGTTTGCCAGCAGCAACCTCTTCATCAGTTGCAGTTCTCTTTAATGTGTGATTATTCAGATGACTGTTACTTCTGCCGAGATTGTGCATAATTACTGATATTGGTGGATTATGGAGACAGCAGCTTCAATCTCCTATTATGTTTGAAATGTTCTGAAATGGGCAGTTTTGTCATTAATGATTCATATGTTTTGTTTCATTGCTTACTGGAAAATGTTCAAAACTACAAATTTAAAACACACTCTAACAAGTGGTGCTATATTAAACAAGGAATATAATTTAATACAGTCAGGAAGGTGAATTAAGCCGTGGTGGTGCAGCGGTAGCGTTGTTGCCTCACAGTAAGAGGTTCTCCTGTTTGATTCTTAGCTGGAGCGTCTTCTGTGTGGAGTCTGCATGTCCTCCCCGTGGTCGAGTGGCTTTCGAAAGACATGCGTTGAAGGTTGGGCATCGAGCTGGCATCTCGGTACCCGTAAAAAATCTACTGCCAATCATTAGCAGACCAGTGGTTCCACTGTGGCGACCCCTAACTGGGAAAAGCCGAAAGAACAACAACAACTTCCCTTACTCTTAATTTTAGTTTTACACATTTCTCTCCCTCCCACATCTACTTCACTTTTACCTCTAACAAATACTTTTCTCATTTTCCCCTCTTTTTCTCTCCTCCTTCTTAGCCACTCTTTGAATTTTTCACTCTGATATTTGTTTTGAGTGAGTAATAAACTCTCACACTTATAACATGTCAACACATTTCAATGTTAAATAATATTACATTTATCTTATTTTAATGATAGTATATGTGTATGTTATATGAGGAGTAATATTTGTCTTAATCTAAGTATTTAGAGTATATTATAATATGACGTCAATTTTCACTTATGTACAAGTATGTTCTGTTCATTTACCTTTCTAGCTTTTCTCCCCAGACCTCTGCAGAAAACAGATACAATTATAGAGTCTGACATTTCAAGAAAACAAATGTCAATAAATAAACAAAACATAACATAGAAAAGTAAGAAACTACTTCTGATACACTTAACATAGAAATACAGTAGCCTATACCATTGATTTAGAAAGTGAAGCATTGTGGGTTCAGTCTTTCATGATGTCACTCATAGCTAGCCTTAGGCATAGGCCACCTAGGGAGCCACTCTAGCAGGGGTGCTTTTCCAGTAATCTGGATGGTGTAGGTAGACCATCATGGGGGCACTGAGTGGTATGGAGTGAGCACTGTGGAGCCCTTCTGCCTAGGGCACCAATTGACCAAAATTTGTCCCGGGTGTCACTGCAGGGATTTTTAGCTCTGAGAAAAATATTCATGGGGGCATACTTACCAACAAAATACAATACAAACACAACACACTTTTTTGCAACAAAAATGTGGTAGGGAGGTTATATCCACCTCCAAAGGTTTGTTACTTAGAACTTGCTCCAGAACATGACCAATACACTTTAAAGAAGTCAAAAATGTTTATTTGTTTTAGCTTCCTTGACCCTTCTCTTAATTTAAGATGGATGGCCTCAGAGTTGGAGTCTACAAAAGTCACACAACCACTGGAAGAGTGAACATTTAAATTGAGTTTGACATTACAATGTTAAGATTGTTACAATATCCTGATGGAGTTTTAACTATTTGTGGTTATTCATAAGCTTATTCCAAGAGTAGTAACTTGTCCAAGTAATCAATCATACTAAAGTCTGCAAGAATATGCTTTAATTCTCTGTTGAGGAAATTCTTTTGCACTCCAAGTGAAAAAAATGCTAAACAGCCAAGCATCAGTTAACTGGGAGGTCTACAATAAGGAAAGTAGAACACTAGAAAAAGTAGAAAAATATTTGAACCTTCTTTTTTTTTTTTTTTTTAATACTTTCAGGATACCTGAACCATGTTTTTGTAATGCTGAAGATTTCTATGCCTTCCAAATAAAGGAAAAAGTTCAAGGTTACTCATATTTTTATTTATGTACTGCTACCTTAACCTCTGCAAATTTAATTTTGTGTGAAAAATTAATTTTGTATCATGTGAAGTGTGAAAACTAACAAAGGGATTAAATACCTTACAGAATGTTTAAGCAACCTGGGCAGAACGGTGCTTCCCAGTTGTAAAGCAGCCTTCTAATTCATATATCTGCCAATATGCTTTCTGGTATTTAACCCGCTGTCTTCTGCATCAGCTTCTAAACCACTGTATGAAAGCTACATTTTTGTGTTTGTAATTATGTGCCATATATGGTGATGGTAGAATATCAGTATGTATGTGATTTTTTACAAACAGGAAGAAGAACAGGACATCTGAAAGTCCCACTGTATCACTATGTGCATTAAAAAGGAAATATTTAATAAGATTGTTCATTTTCAAATGGAATGGATGACTTCCACATCAGATGTAAAGTAAAGTCTTTTACACTAACTACACCATTCTTAACTGTAGCCCGTGACAAGCAGGTAACATTGGCCTGCTTGCAGGTAACAAAGACCAGTGAGTACAGTATCAGATTTTCCAGAAGACAGCATCATGAGTAATTAAAAACATTTTTATGGTGTTTATGAACTTCGTTAGATTTAGTGTTAATGTTCCCTCCCTAGTGTAGGTGGATGTATAAGATCCCAATCATTGGGGACGTTTCGCAGTGACCTGGCCAAATTTCTACTAGTCAGTACGAGTACAACCTCAGGTCCTTCTTGTAAAGAAGATATTGGCTTAATGGGGATAACCAGATTAAGAAATGCATGCATAGATAAATAAATAGAATGTTCCTCTTCTTTTGTTATGAAAACTCTGCATATACTTATTACTGAATGTTAAAGAATGCCATTTTATGTATGCATATTTAGTCTGTTGCATGACCTTAAGCTTAAGGATTTGGTGGAAAGGTGGAGGCTTTAAGAATTTTTACTGGATTCTCAACAGCCTAATGTGTCAAGTTTTATCTTCAGTCATGGACTTACAATCTGCTTTCTTGCACATAACTGAAATCTCTTACAGATGTCTGCAATTGTAGAGTAAACAATGGCTTTTCCAGTATATTAAAATTCACATTACATTTTGATTTATATTTTTAGATTAGATTTTTTGCTATCATAGCTAATGAGGTTGGTTATGATACAGTCCATCATTTAGCAATTAAGACTTGTTTGACTGTTAGGTCTGTAATTCCTGGGGTTAGTGATGGGGCCACCTTTGTGGACTGACATCAAAATAGCTCTGTGCCTCACCTATGGGAGAAAGACAGTTGCTAGGGTCATGTTAAAGAGGCTGAGGAGTGAGTCCACCAATACTTTTGTAGTCCTATTAACAAAGCAACTGGGTACTTGACCCCATGGATGAAGTACACTTCACTTTGGAGAGTACTTTCAGTACATTTTCTTTATTTATGGTTGGTGGCTTGACTCCATCTAGAAAAACTGAGGTTGGAATAAATCTCTGGGGTGAAGATGGCACTAAATTTATTTGCCAGTAATCTGGCAATAGCCACTGGATCAGAGTAGGTAGTACTATTATGAATTAGCTTTGAACAATGTTGAACATTGAAATTTCCTGATATAATTAATAATGATTTATAATTGTCTTTGGCTTCCGTAGGTAATATGGGTTCATGGGATGCTTTCATTTTTCTGATTTTTTTTTTTAGTTTCCTATCAAGCTGTTTGATGGCCTTTTTGATTTTTTAGGTCATTTGTCCTGCTATATAGATTAATGCATTTCTTCCTTCTATTAAACATTTTATTAATGGACTACCCCAGGCAACCATGCAACCAGATTAAAAAAGCTAAAAAAGAGATAGCTAGAAAATCAAAATCTAAACCAAATGTAACTGAATTATAGAATATTGTAGAGGAGGTAAAAGAACTGGTGGTGGGATCTTTAGAAAAGGGGAGGGGCAAATTACATAGAAATAAATGGAATTTGTGGGAAAAGTACATGCAGAATAATGCTCAGGAGAAGGAATGAAATTTAAGGTAAGGCAGGAACTGGGCAATTTATGTAATGTTAGAGTGGATGAAATTTGTTAAGAAAATACAGTGTGCATACTACATAAAAATAATGGATTTGTGGCTATGGTTTGTTTTATTGTGTATTATTGTATGTGTGCACACCACATTTTTAAAAATGTAATGTTTTATAGATGTGACAAAAGATCTACAGCAGATTTCCATATTAACAGGATACAGTTATGGCAATAGCAAAGTGTTGTCACCTGTAAGCCTGCTTCATGGCACAGAGGACAGAGTCCTGACTGTGATCCCAGGTGAGTGGGGTTCAATAATTGATCCTAGCATAGGAAGAGCCAGCTGGGGAGGGAAAGGAATGAAGGAACATGACCTGCTCATGTCTCCCAGGAGTTAGGGCAGAATGTGCACACTTGGAGGCATATCAGTGGTGTGCTTTCCTCAGTGGAGGCTGGAGAATCAACCATTCATGATTCAAGGGTAGGAGAGTTGCTTGAGAATGCCCTTCAGTGCATCCCACAGCACTTCGTTCCTCCATCATTCACCAAGTACTTGTAGGAGATACAACAGCAAAACTAAAAAAAAAATCAACCTACACCTGATGGCTTATTGAATAATAGTCCATATCAGTACTTCTTTGACCCAGTAACAGGAAACAAATTGGCTTATTCCCCAGGAAGGGGCTGATGACGGCAGGGAAAAGGAAGAAGAAAAGTGTCACTACCTCTCCAGATCATTGACGGGGGAGTGCTTACTGTAGCAAGTTGGGGTATTGAATTCTTACCTAAGCTAAGTTCAGACATGCATAAGGAATGACAACATATGCTGACAATTATGGGACTAACCAGGCTTCTCTTATTACAGCCACCAAATGACGCTAATTGCATACACAGAAAACACTAGGAAAAGAGGAAAGATATGACAGAGGCCTTCATGCCCCTCAGTGGAATAAACAAAGATAGATGCTGGAAATGGAACTCAGCTTCCTTTCCAAACAACTGGAAAGGCCGCAAAAATACCTCACAAAGAGGATTACTGGCCTCAAACAGATGCCTTACATAGACCGTCTCAAAAAACTCCAGCTTTACTCCGTCGCATATCGCCTACTCAGAGGTGATCCCTGCCTAACATACAAAGCTATGTCAAACCCAGAGCTGTTGGACATGCACCACTTAAAGAAATCCCAATCCCTCCGAGCTATGCGCTCTAGGGACCTAAACCTTGTCACCACAATAAACAGAACATGCTGGAGGGATAGATACCTGTCCCAGAGATTTCCCATACTCTGGAACAGACTACCTATGTCAAACAGAGCTCCTCATTAACATTCTTCAAGAAAAATCTTGATGATTGGATGGGTAATAGAAAATTCACCCCGGGGATCACTTCTATGGTTCTGCTTGACAGGGGCACAGGAAAATAACTTTCTTGGGTGGCAAAAGCCAGGGTACCATTTTGGCTAGGTGTGTATATGCCCTAGGGCCAATAGCATAGTACCTGCCTATGAACATATGACTTGCTCCTTAGCTACTACATGACAGAGCCATGAGGAAAACGCATTTAAATTATATCAACCTGCTGGCATGCCTCAAACATTTTAACCAAATAGACTTCATTTAAAACATTTTATTCCCTAAAGCCACTTCAGTAGATGCAGTTATACAGTGCACAAAGTAAGACTCAGAAATTATTCCACTTTAGTTAATACCTATTCATATATATATATATATATATATATATATATATATATATACATATATATACATACATACATACATACACACACACATATATATAAATATGCAAATATACACACACATTTATATATATATATATATATATATATAAAACAGATATATGAAAATATACATATATATATATATATATATATATATATATATATATATATATATATATATATATATATATATATATATATATATAAAACAGATATATGAAAATATACATATATATATATATATATATGTGAAAATCTAAACAAAAAGGGAGATGTACAAAAAGGATTTAATTCAACTTGCTATTCAGTAACTGAAGTATCACAGTATGATTCATTGTTCCTCTCTCTTGTAGAATGGGAATTCTAAAATACTTCAAGAGTTTGTGTTCAGGCGGTAGATGATCTTTAACAAATTGGCTGCAGCTTTAAGATTTCCAAAACAATAACTGTACACTGGCATTTACTATTTAAGCAAACATTACTGTTACTAAAACTGTTACTAAAATAACATATCTTTTACCTATAGGAAATCACACAATGTATCTATAAGTGTAATTATGTGGAAGTGTTACTGGTGGCACTTAAACTGACCAGTTTCAGAATAAAATGGATCAAAGAAATTGTTTCAAATAGAAAAAATTACTCAAAACAATGGTTGAGAAGCAGAATTCCCAAATCCAGGACACAATCATCATTAAATGAAACTGCAGGAAGAGTGAAATAGAAGGAATCACTGAAAGATGTCTGAGACAAAACACATTTAAATAAAATGGAAGACTTGGAGAATAGGTAAAGAAGAAACAATACAAGCACTTTAGTGCACCAGAAAAATATGAATGAGCCTATAACATAATTTTTCCCAAATTCCTGCCTCCCACAAGTCTTGAATATGCAGGAAGGGCTCTGCCACGTTATAAAAAGAGCTCATAGAGCTATCAGGAAACCTATTCCCATTAATTCATCTCCTAGATCTACTGTATTGAAGTTCCTACTCTTTTTGGAGAAAGAATTAGTCCTTAAATCAGCATCGACAAAAGCCCATAACATAGTAAGATTTGATAATGACAGTCCAACCAGAGCTCTAGAGAACAGAACTTGTCTTGTTCATCTTTGAAGAGATTATCTGTCAAGAATGACTGAGCTGAAGTAATTCATGAGGAAGTCAAAACTCTAACAAATTACAAAAATAGTAAAGAAAAGTGCAAGATATAGACTATTGCACGGATAGTGTTTTTATCAAACTCAATGATCGTTTATTAGAAATGTAATTCATTATTGTTCTTTACAAAATATGAAACTATGATAATGTATACTGCTCCAAACCCTATAATTACATAGAAGGAAAAGAAAGAAAAATTATCATCAACAAGGAAAGGTAAGAAAAATAATCATGTATTCATCAAAATAATTCTAAGAGATAAACGTAAAGGAGATATACATATGAATGTTACTGGTAAAACATAGTGCTGCTTCGTTCAACTACACATAGTACAAACTCCCTTAACAATTACAAACATCTTCATTTTTTTTATTCATTAGCATTAACTAAATCAATGTGTTTAAAGAATGTAAAAAGAAAGGGAAGAACAAAATTTAAAGTAATGAGAATAATATGCAAATACCCTCATTAAAATTCATGATACTGAAACTCTGTTAATGGTGCTCTGATGCTATTTTCAGTATCATAACACACACCATTCTTTATTTATGTTTAACTATTCAAATGCTGTGAGAAGGCTAAAATGCACTGCTTCCTTCTTGAAGTACAAGTGAAAGAGGGACTGCAAAACACTAATCTTAAGCAAAGAGAGTTACATCTCCTTCATATGTTCTATGATCCCCAACTAAACGTATTAACAGTTGATACAAATAATATACGAGGGTGAATGTGAAACCTTAAAAGTTGCAACAAACTAAATGTTAACATTTTAAATGATGGAAATACAGTAGAATACATAAAAGAGAGGAGGGAGAAAAGAGAAGACATGATAAAATAGAGAGAATATATTTAACATTTATAATTAATTATACTGTACTTGTCTGATGAATGGATTACATGCATGTATTCAGGAATGTGAAGAGCACACTTGTTTTCTGTGGTACTGAAGAACTAGTTCTAGTTTTTACTTAATATGGACTATTCTGCAACAACTAAAGTAATTGTAAGCTTATATCCAGAAGTCACTTCTGCAAGAGACTATTGCTGTTTCCTTATGGATAAAAGTGGCAACAACCTCAAGCATGACTGAACAAGACATCCAAACAGTGATCCATGATAAAGAAAAACAAATTTAAGAATTCCTTTTAGTATGATTAATTGCTTTTTAAAATAAAGGAATGCAAAATTCCAGAAGAGAAAGAAAAATGGTATAGAAAATGAAAGACTATACATTTACAAAAGCAATCCATAAATTGTGACACATGATTGAAATGTAAAGCTGTTGCCAGTAAATGATGTATTATATATGTTTCATATATAACACATATCTAACAGAGATAACACATTATTACTAATAGCAAACATTTTGATTTTATTAGAAATACTACTTAGTATGACACAGTGACGCCCGCTCCCAATTTTCCTATATACCTTTGACCATGCTTAAAGCTGGATTTCTAAAAAAAACTGTTTCAGCAGCTTTTGAAAGCCAGTAAGTGAAAAGACATGGCATGAAACAGAGTACAGTTTTGTACCTACCATAAATGTAGATGTCTGAGAGGTATGCATCTGCAGTCCTAACAAATGGGTTGTCCTGCCTCAGGCAGCCATTCCAAAGTCTGGGTCTGGCCGGCTGATGTCGCACTTCACCCGACATTATAGCTGCTGTGAATTATAAAGGCATCAGCATTTTCCTCAGTGTTTCTTGCCCCAGATGCCAGGTGCCCTCTAGGAAGGCTAAATTTGGATAAATGTAAATGATTCCAAACAGTAGAGAGCAAACAAAAATAAACATGTATATACATATATACAAACAAATACACCATAATAGATTCCCCAGCTAGCTACAAGATGGGCAAATACCCTAGGAGTACCACAGAGGGAAGGAGTGACTGCAGATGCATACCGGACATCTACATTTATGGTAGGTACAAAACTGTACTATGTCCTTCAAGGATGCATCTGCAGTCCTAACAAATGGGTAGAATACCATAGCCAAACTGGGGGAGGAGGCACTAAGATGATTATAGTGTAGTTAAGATCCCTTGCAAAACAGCAGTTGCAAAACCTGCTCGGGATCTGGAGTATAAAGGTAGATTATAATGCTTGGCAAATGCATGCTCAAGTAGCAGCTTCTAAAATGTCTGCCACACAAGAAAGCTGTAGTAGTGGCTGTAGCCCTTGTGGAGTGAGGTCTGATGTTTTTTGGAGTTGTCTTTCCATGGAAAGAGTAACAAAATCTAATGCAATTTCCTATCCATTTTGAGATTGTCTGTTTTGAAATTGCTTTTCCTTCCATTCCTGTTGCATATGCTACCAGAAGCTGGTCAGTCTTTCTATTGTTCTTGGTTCTGTCCAGATGGTAGCGCAATTGCCTGTGCACATCCAAGGTATGTAGTAGTCTTTCCCCCCTGTTCTGTGGGTTGGGGAAGAATGTTGGTAGGTGGATGGCTTGGTTCAATGATACCCTGGAGACCACTTTTGGCATAAAAGTAGGGTTAGTTCTCAAGGACACTCTATCCTGATGGAAGATAAGGAAGGGTTGTACTGCCATTAATGCCTGTAATTCAGAAACCCTTCTTGCTGAAGTGATTGCAAGCAGGAAAGCAGTTTTCCAAGATAAGAACTGTAATTCTGCTGTTGCTGCTGGTGAAGGGGAAGTGTTAACTTTTCCAGCACAAAGTTAAGGTCCCATGTAGGCAAAGGTGGCTTCCTTGGAGGCGTTACATTTTTAATTCCTCTTAGAAACTGCCTGAGTAGAGGATGAGAGAAGACTGGAGGATCCATGTTGTATTCTGTTGAAATTGCTGATGCATGAATCTTAATGGAGGAGTAAGACAGGCCATTGTGGAAAAGTTCTGCTAAATATTCCAGGATGTTAGCTATGTTTGCTAATGATACATTTTCTCCTTTTGCTGCACTCCAAATGAGGTATCTTTTCCATTTGGCTGAATAAGTCTTCCTTGTGGAGGGTCTGCGAGCCTCCAGGATAATGTCTTTAACCCTCTGAGATAAATCTGGGTTATTCTGCTTTATGTAATATTCCAAGCAGCTAGCTGCAGTGTTTTCAAGTTTGGATGTAGGATCTTGAAGTTGTTCTGTGTTAGCAGTAAAGGAACTAGAGGTAGAGGCCATGCGTGTGTCCGAGACATACTCCTCAGTAGCGGGTACCAATGCTGCCTCGGCCAGTCTGGAGCTATCAGGATGATCTTTGGGTGATCTTCTTTGATCTTCAGTAGCACTTTGTGCATCAAAGGAAGAGGTGGGAATGCATATGCTGTCAGGTTTTCCCAACTGAAGGAGAGGGAGTCCACCTTCCAGGCAAGTGGGTGGTATGTCCTTGTGCAGAATTTCCTCAATTGATGGTTGTGTGGGGATGCGAACAGGTCTGTTTCTGGTAGTCCCCATTTCTTTGTAATGGATTTGAAGATGTCTGGATGCAGCATCCATTCGTGGGCATCCGTGGTAGTTCTGCTTAAGGTGTCTGCTAGTATATTTTCTTTTCCTGGCACAAATATGGCCTGGAGCTGAATGTTGAGGTTCAGGGCCACATTCCACAGGTCCATTGCCATCCGGCATAGAGGATATGAGTGTGTACCTCCTTGTTTGTTGATATACCACATGACTGTGGTGTTGTCCGTCCTTATCAGCAAATGACCCTGTTGAAGAAACTGTCTGAATGTCTGAATTGCCTGTTTCACTGCTAGCATCTCTTTTTGATTTATGTGTAGGTTCAGCTGGTCTTGTGTCCATAGGCCTTGTATACACTTGTCCACCATGTGTGCCCCCCAACCGAGGTCTGAGGCGTCCGTGGTGATAGTCTGACTTAGGTGAGGCTTGTGGAAAGGCAGTCCTCTGTTCAACTGACAGGCCTGAGCCCACCACAGGAATTCTTGCTTCAGGCATGGAATTATTGGAATCTGGGCTTCTAGACTGTGTTTGTGTTGAGACCATAAGTTCCTTAGGTACCATTGCAACTTCCTCATATGCAGTCTGGCATGTGGAAGCAATATTATACAGGATGCCATGTAACCCAGGGCTTGTAGTACTTTCCTTGCTGTAAGCTGGTTCTGTGTTGTTAATGCCATGAAATAGAGTGGTAGTTGCTTTTGCTTTTCTGCTGTGAGAAATGCCATCTGATTTGAAGTGTCCAGTTCTGCCCCCAAGAATGTTATCCTTTGGGATGGTACCAGCCTTGACTTTTTCATGTTGACTGTGTATCCCAGGGCTTGCAGTAGTTGTATAACCTTTTCCAAATCTTTTGTTAATTTGGTCTTGTTGTCCGCTTGTATTAGGCAGTCGTCCAGGTATGGATAAATCTGAATTCCCTGAAGCCTGCAATGAGCAATTACTGATGCCAGGCATTTCGTGAATACAGTAGATAAGCCAAAGGGCAATGCTGAGAATTGATAATGCTCTGATCCTGCAAGAAATCTGAGGTATCTTCTGCATTCTGGTCATATAGGGACGTGCAGGTATGCCTCCTTGAGATCTAGAGTCACCAGCCAAGACTCCTTGCCCAGCATGGGAAGAAGTTGCTGTAGGGTCAGCATTTTGAATTTTGGAACAATGAGATATGTGTTCAGAGCGGACAGGTCGAGAATAGGTCTCCATTGGTTTTCTTTCCTTGGTACCAGGAAAAGTCTGGAGTAAAATCCTTGTCCTTGTTCCATGGACGGTACCTTTTCTATAGCTCTCATCCTTAGTAAGTGGTTGATTTGTGCTAGAGCGTTTGTTTTTTGGTTTGGTGGTAGGTTTGGCATTCCTCTCTTTTTTGGTAGAGTGTGGAAGTGAAACCTGTAGCCTTTGTCTATTGTCTGTAAAATCCATTTGTCTCCTGTAATGTAATGCCAGTTTACGGAAAATAAGGCTAGCTTTCCGCCTAAGGGTGCTGCCAGTTGTTCCCTAGAGGTGGGCTGCATCAGAGTCAAGTCATTGTGTCTGTCCTGTGGAAGTGGTAGTAGCTGGATCTGTGGCAGTACTTCTCTGGTTGTTAGGCTGCCACTGACGTCCCCTGTAGGCACCTCTGGATTGGCCTCTGCCTCTTGGGCGCCTATTTCTGCCCCTCTGTGCTCTGGAGGTGTCTGGAAAGGACCAATTCTTCGAAGGCCAATTTCTACTGAACCTCGGAGGCTGGTCCTGTAAGAAATCCTTGACTGTTTGGACAGATTTTGCTTTTTCTTCCACCTTTTTTAGCACTTGTTGTGCAGGGGAGCCAAACAAACTTTGTTTCTCCACAGGAGCATCTAGGAGCTTTGACTTTACATGGTCTGGTAAGGATTGTTCTTTTAACCATGCATGCCTTCTGATCACTGTACCAGTCATAGCTGATCTAAAAGAAACCTCCAGTGCATCATAGCCGCATTTTAAGGAATGATTACTGACCTGCTGAGTGTTATGTACCAAATCCTGAAGGGACTTACGGTCTACAGGTTCAGGAGAGGACAGTTTTTTATTTAGCTGGTCTAACAAAAATTCCTGATACTGAATCATGTGGAATTGACAGTTTAAGGCCCTAGCCGAAAGAGTAGCAGAAGTGTAAACTTTTTTACCCCATCTCTCTAATGCCCTAGATTCCCTTTCGGAGGGGAGGGGGTTTTTGGCAGAGGCAGCTGCTACAGCTTTGGGGCCCTGTGAAATAGTTTCAGGATCTGCAATAGGAGCCTTCCCTGTAATATCTGTCGGGCTTAGCAGGGGCCGGGGGTAGAGAGTCAGGGGCAGTACAAGCATCATTAAATGCATCATCCACAACTGTTAGTACTGGAGGAATGGCTAAAGGCCTGTGCTGTGGTAAATGTAAAAAGGTCCTTAGCCTTTTCCTTGAAACTGAAAAGTCCTGGCCCTGCCATTGAAATTGCTCTCTCATAGCATGTAGGATTTCCCCAAAAGAAAATTCCTCAGGAGGAGAGGCAGAAGGAATGGAGTCTTCTGCATCAGAGTCCTCATATGGAGAATAAGGGCCTTCTGGAGGATTTGAGTTTTCTGAGTCATCCGAGGAATAATCAGTTGAAACAGGCTCAGGGGGCTCTGCTCTAGGCCTCTTCTCTGGAGGGGGTTGAGAGGCCCTGTCAGGGTGAGGTTGGGATCCCCTGATCAAAGAAATGAGATCCTCAGCCAGGCTGAGCATTTGGGAACTGGAGGTAGGCCTGTGTGAGGGGGTTTTAGCAGGCAAGGCCTTAGAAGTTTTAGCTGCTTTAGCCCTGGAAAAAGCCTGGATAGACATAGATGCAGGGGGCCTAGCAGCTCCACGTGCAGGAGTAGATATGTCTAAAGGAATAGTATCTGATAAATCCTGGGAACCTGCTGCAGCAGGGGAAATTTCAGTAGCAGATTCAGCCATGTTGTGTGAGGCCTCGGCTATAGGAGGTATGCTTTCGGCCGAAGGAAGAACCGTGGACTCGGTTTCAGACGAAACCGAGACACTCGCAGTTGGCTTAACCGCGGTTTCGGCCGAAACCGTGGACCGCGAGTGTCGGTCCTTTTCCTTACGCTTTTTAGCTAATTGTGAAGTCGGAGTCTCCGACGGCATTTTGTAAGCAAAAGCTCCTCTGCAAACTCCGACCGATGTCTAAGTGTCCGTCGGTTGAAGGAAGCACAGGCTAGACAAGCTGCTACGTCGTGGTCTGGGCCTAAGCAAGGAAGGCAGTAAGAGTGGAAATCCTTATGAGGTATTTGTTTCCCACAAGTTAAACAGTTATTTACTTTTTCTGACATCGGCTGAGGCAAGAAAGAGTCCCCAACCGGGTACTTAGCTTTTTAGAAGTCTTCGGTAGTAGGAATCTCTGGATCTGACCGACCGGCACTTGCGAACAGCTTCTGCTTCAGAGCACGGCAAGAAAGACGGAGGAAAATGGCGTCGGCTGATGCCTTTATACCCAATTCACAGCAGCTATGACGTCGGGTGAAGTGCGACATCAGCCGAGGCCAGACCCAGACTTTGGAATCCGGCCGACCGAAGGGCTGCCTGAGGCAGGACAACCCATTTGTTAGGACTGCAGATGCATCCTTGAAGGACATCGGCACTAATATTATTCTATAAGATGCACTAGAGTGAGAGCATTAGTATGTATTACTTAAGCAACAACCAATGACATGGGTGTGGTATATTAAGATTTACCCACAGTTTGGTGTGGTTTAATCATGAGGCAAAGCCAGAGTGATTAAATAAAGCCAATTGTGGGTAAACCTTACTATACCGCACCACGGAGTCGGTTATTGCTATTATACAATGACATTATTTAAGAAACAAATACTTACTTTTCTTAAATAATGTCTTTGTATAACAGCGCCATGCTGTCCTTCCATGTCTGATATATATCCTGTTACTTTTTTGATGTACTACACATGCGTATGGGACTTGCATTCCCACACATACCCAGTACGTCAGTGCTTTGGAAAGGAAGCAAAACAGAAAAGAAGGTTAAAAAGAAGGATAAAAAAAAAACATTTTGGACAGTTTAGGGGTATGAGAGAGACAGAATGGCGGAAATACAAGGAAAATCATGGATGTGTCTTTAGTTTTGAACAACATACCTAGTATTTTCTCCTTCCTGTCTCGCTGCAATGTCCGGAGTCCGGATTTCAGTTTTTATCTATTTAATTTTTGTAAAAAAAAAAAAAAAAGTTAGTGTTTACCAATGGAAAAAAAACTCCGGGTAACCAGATCTTCTTCCATTGGTATATGCTCACATTTATAACGGGCACGCTGATTGGGCTGACCAATCAGTGTGCTCGTTTTGGAATATTAATGGCCAGTCATTGTATAATTATATTTTTTATATTTAGATTCATATTACCACAACAGGATGAGCTGTGTATTACTGAGAGTCATGAAGTAAAATGTTAACAGTGACAGAAACGGAGCATGCGGTTAATGTTCAGGTTGATGCCATCTACTTTAATAATGTCTCCCTCATCTGACTTCCAATATACTGCCCTCCTATACCTTTTTAAGGTAAGAGGAAAAAGAATTAAGCAGACTTAGAAAGCTTGAGGATTATTGCTGGACAAATAATTTTCACTAAACTTACACTCGGAAATTTGGACATTATAAAATATTCATAATTACTGTTAATGTTACATTGAATAATAAATGCATTTGCACAGATCTTTTTAACAAATGATTGAATAAAACTCTTTTACAACTTTAGATCTAGCGTTTGAAATTATATAGTATAAAAGACTGTTAAAAAGATGTTCATACTTTAACTGTACAGTGATACAATTATGTAATGCAACTATAGAAATTATAGAAATAGGCTAGTTTATTGGATAAATAACATATATAACATGAGCTGTGAATATTTATCAGAAGGGAGAAAATAAAGCAATTTAGAAATAGGAATGGTTAGAGTGTAAAAATGGAGTGAAAGTAAGGAATAAAATGAGAAACATTAAATACATTTAATTAAATTTTAATTCCTTTCTGCAGAAATTTGATGAATTCCACAAGCTAGAAGGTATATTTGTTAGCATTAGGGGAAGGACAGGTATCAGTTTATTTGTTGAATTTACTACTTGGTAACCAAGCAAGGGGTTTAGTCCAGAAACCTTTTTCAGTGATGGTTAGTTTAATCATTCCAGGATTTTTTTTAATTAAGTGTTATTACAGCTACTGTTAGGTTACCTCATAAAAGTGTGCAGAAATACTGGAATATTAAAGTCCTTAGAAACCAGATTATTTATTATGTATAAAGCTCTGTGAAGATATGTGAAGGCTGCCAGCCTAGCTAGAGAATTTTGTAGATAATTCTATGTCTTTGTAAATATTAATAAAAGCTATAGGGTTGTTGTCTTAAATGGAAGAAAATTGTGTTACATGGTGAACGTTAAAAATGTAACAGCAGTGCACTCTGCTGGAAGAAAGCTGATAAATCAAGCCTTGTATTACTGTTTGATCTCAGGGCTCTGAGCCATGGTGTCTGAACTTGCAGATTCTTTCTATTGTTTTGAGACCAGAGTTAATTGCTAGATTTTACATATATAATGTCTTTAATGACTGTGGTTTCCTGACCAGGTGCAAGCTTACTAAGAAATGCAAATGTAGAGTTTCTGTTAGCCTGGGAAACAAGAGAATTGTTAAGAATGATGTAATCTAAACTGAGTCAGCAGAATACATTATCAATTTAAAGGACTTTCTCGGAGACAGAGAGAGAAAGTATTTTGGATTTTGCCTAAAGCTGACAACAACTCACCAGTATTCTGCTTTGTTTTATATGCAAGTTTATTTAAAACTGTGATTGCTCTTAGATATAGACAGAAAATGGCAAGTTTAGTCTAGCTGTTTTCTGTATTTATGTCAGAACTATTCTACTGCATTAGTTTAAGCATTTTCCTGTGATCTCTGAACTCTTGACTAGCACTGTGTGGTAAGAAGTATTGCCTTGTGTTTTATTATTTATTATTAAATATTTTACACCTTTCAACTGTGGCTGTTTTGTGTAGAGATAATACATTGCATGTATATAGTGATACTGTACAAAGCTACTCCAAATAAGCCTTGCAGCTCAGTCACACTTACCATTTGGATATTAATATTGCAAAGTAATAATTGGACACCCCTTGGTAAGGGCCTTATTAGTAGCTGATATTAGTAGTTGTTGGCGGTGATTACTACCTTATAGCCTGGCAGGAAGGGGCATAGCTGGAGAACCTGTGCCAGCCTTCCCCAGGAGTGTCTGTGTATTTGTATATAACTCATATCTTAAAGAGAGTGTGTGTGTCAGCTAATTGGGCAGGGGCACAAAACACTGGTTGGACAGAGAGGATGCTGGAGGTTTTAGCTTGACCACTAGGCTGGGATCTGGACTCTACAGATGTGCCAGTGGGGAGTCTTATTGGAGATCTGGAGAGAAAGGGAGAAACCATTCCCAGACTGACTGTGATCTCTGTGTGCTCTTAAGGGAAATAGTACTTTACTGTGTGTGTATTTGTTATCCTTCCCAATGTGGACGCCCCTCACTGGTGTTAGTAGTGAGGATTGAAGCTCCTTGATTACTGGGCCAGTGCATGGGCATCACAAGTTCTAATAAGAAAGAAAGGGAAAAGTGGTGAATATGCTTTCTAAGAAAAGTAAATGCAAAGAGATTGACTTTAACACTATATAGCAGACAATTACCTTATTATCCATTAATAGACTAAACAGGAGACAAAAATAGAGTGGCTTAATCAAATATCTGAAACTTAATAAACCAGATTTGGTATTACTGCAAAAAACATTAAAATTCTCATCTCTGTCTTGCAATCCAAAAGTATCTGGTTTTGAAACAATGACCTAATTTGCATTCAAACATAAGTGAAGAGGGGTATCTTATACTATGGAAAAGGAAATCAATATTGCCAGATGCTATTTTGAAATATAATGATAAAGAAGGAATGTTCACAAAAGTTACAATAAAATATCAAAAGAGGCTTACTACTTTGATAAATAAGCACTGGATACCAGGCTTAGGAGATAAATATGCTAGAAAGTTCATTGATGTCCTTTTCTGCAATACGAAAGGAAGCTTAATATTCCGAGGAGATTTTCATTACAGGCGACCCATAGGCATAGGGGTCAATATCTTAGCCTCCCATGCACAATGCATAATGTTCGATCCTCATCTCCATCCAATGCCTGTTTGGAGTTTACATGTTCTTTCTTTGTCTCGGTGGGTTCCTACCACTTCCAGAAAAAAATATGCTGAGTATTTCCATCTTAAAATCACAAATAAAATTAAATGGAGCTGTGGGCACCAGCATAGACTCTACATGGTGCCCTATAGGAGGAATATTTCTACAGACGAACCACTGTGGGCATCTACTGTGGCGCACAGTATCCTCAAGACAGGAGAGCATGGATCACAGACTGCATGCCTTGGCAGGGCTAGCCACTTGGTGTAAAATATGGCTCTAGGTGATTCAGTCGTGTTGACTAATGTCACCAAATAGGCATGGGTATTTGCTGGTGATAAATGGATTACCAAATAGGCATGGGTATTTGCTGGTGATAAATGGATTAAGGACCTGGTATACTCTGACCTACACCAGGGACCCATGTAAAAGGTGGGAGAGGTGTATGAGCACCTATTGGCCAGTTTGTGTCCACCAGGAAGGCACGCAGACCTGGGTCAATAAGCTACTGGCTGGACAGTGTCAAGTTGCCCAGCCTGAGTTCCCTGGGATAGCTCTGCTGAGCGAAAGCTGAACATAAAACCAATCAATTTGTCAAGCATGAACTAAGAATTGCCACACTCAATGTAAGTTCACTAACAAGACAGAGCTTGGAAGAAGATAACACAATGGTAAGGAGGAGGAGGCTGGATGTTTTCTGCATCTAAGAGACAAGATGGAAGTGCAGTGCCACTTGGTTTGGGACCCAGAGTCTACTACTCAGGAGAAGGACAGACTAAAAATGGTGTTGGAACTTTAGAAACATACCAGAAGGAAGTGAGGGATGTCATCAGAATTAGTGACAGTTACAGCAATCAGACTCCAGTGTAATGATAGGACAACACAGTATTCATAATCTCAGCCTAAGCCCCACAGCAGGGTTGTGATAGTGAGGAAAAGAGTGCATTCATACAGCAGTTGCAGGACCTACTAGATAAAGCAGGAAAACAAGAATTGGTGCTGATAATGGGTGACTTGAATTCACATATCGGGACAGACAGAACAGGATATGAGGACTACCTGGGTCCACACTGAATATAGAAGGAGAGGCTATTTTACACTTCTTTCTGGCAAATGGTTTGGTTAGCAGCCAACACATGGTTCAGAAAGAGAGACAGTCACAAGATCACATACCAGAGTGACCAACAAGCAAGTCAGGTAAATTTCCTCCTAGTAAGAAAAGGGTACTGGAGTAGAGTCAGGGACTGCAAAGTCATCCCCAGTGAAACAGTAGGCACACAGCATAAACCACTGGTTGCCACAATCAGCTGCAAGGTCAACACAGACCAGGCTGAAGACCTGAAAGTTGACTGGAAAGAAAGTACAACAGTTCAAGGAAATACTCGGGGCTCTAGCACCCCAAGAAAAGAAGCAGGTAATAGGTACAGTTGAAAAAGAATGTCAGCACCCCAAAACAGCATGTGTGAGGACTACAGAACAGATATGTGGCCAAGCCAGGTATGGAGATAAGGTACATATGAAAAGCCGGTGGTGGAATGCAGAAGTCCAGGAAGTCATCAAAAGAATGGAAGGCATGCAGGGAAAAGTGGTTGATAGTCGACCAGTATTCCTTCCTTGTCTGGTCCATCTTTTCTAACAAAGCAGCAAAGAAAAGAGTTGCAATAGCAATGAATAGAGCACCAGAGGCACTCTACCAGGTTTTGGAAAGTGAGTCTGGAGATGGCATAAAGAAATTATATCAGGTTGCAAGACAAAGACAGAAAGATAAAGAAGATAGTCAGGCACCCTTCATAAGGGATGCCAGCAACATCCTGCTCACCAGTCCACAAGACAACAAAGGCAGATAGGAGTACTTCCAACAGCTTCTGAATGAAGAAAACTCCACAGAAGCTGTACTGCACCAGACACAGCCTATGATAAGAGAAGAAAGGGAGCCCACCCTAGAAGAAGTAAGAACACCACTAAGGATAATGAATTCAGGGAAAGCAGAAGACTTAGATGAGGTCAGATCAGATATGATAACGATGCTGGGTGAGATAGGGGTGAAATGGCTCCAAGGGTACTCATAGCCGTGTGGAGCGAAAGGCATATCCCAGATGACTGTAGAATAAGCATACACATCACAATCTACAAGAACAAAGGGGACATCCACAAATGTGGGCAAAACAGGGGTATCAAACTCCTGTCATACTGCATGAAAGTTCTGGAGTGAGTGATTGATAACTGGATATGCAGAGCAGTAGAAAGTAAGATGAAAGATGAGCAGTATGGATTCAAATCAGGAAGCAGCACAAATGACACGATGATTGTAGTGAGACAGATAGTTGAGATGAGGAAAGAGTCTAACTGGGCATTCCTAGACTTGAGAAAGCATATGACAAGATCTCAAGAAAGATAATTTGGGCAGTACTGTGGTGGTTCGATGTCCCAGAAACATTAGTAGAATTAATTCAAGCTATGTACATGAACCCAATGTCTCAAGTATGAACATTGTTTGGTCTCACAGAGTGGTTCCCAGTGGGAGTGGGTGTATATCATGGTTCATCCCTGAGTCCACTGCTGTTCATACTGGTGATGGACTATATTAGCAAACAGGTTGGAGGGGACAGATCAACAAAGTTGTTGTATGCAGATGATATGGCATTACAGGCAGACTCTGAGCAAGAACTTCAGCAAAGGATAGGGGAATGGAATGAAAAACTGTAGGCACATGGGTTGTGGCTAAGTTCAGATAAGACAGTGGTAATGGCAGCAAACTGGGGGAATCAGAAGAAGCTGAGAATTGAGATAGAAAGGAAGGTAGTAGAACAGGTTAACAGCTTTAAGTATCTGGGAGGGGCTCTTCAGCAGAAGGGAAGTCTGAATGAAGAGATGAAAGATAGAATAAGAGGGGCTGCAGCCAACTGGCATGGAGTATCAGGTGTAATGTATGAGAGAAAAATGCCAAATAAGCTGAAAAGTAAGATGTGCAAAGCAGTGGTGTGACCAGTATTAGTGTATGGTACAGAAACCTGGCTAGTAAGGGCAGAGCAGATGAGGAAGCTAGAAGTGATGGAAATGAAGTGCCTGAGATGGGTGGTAGGATGCACACTGTGGGACAGATGAAGAAATGAGAACATAAGAGCAAAAGACAAAGTAGCTCCAATTGCAGAAAAAAATCAAAGAGAACATATTATGGTGGTTTGTGCACATGTGTAGAAAAGCACAAGACAATCTGGTGAAGATTATTTGGGACAGACAAGAATAAGATGAGACGAGGGCATCCAGCAAAGAGTTGGATGGATTCATGACAGAAAATCTGCAACAGTCAAGCATAAGTCAGAAGTGCAGCATTGAAAAGACGACACCCCAATCTCATGTAGAAAGTGGGAAAAGGGAGTTTGATGATGATAACTTTAATTACATTTTACAAGCTGTAGATACTACTGCAAAAAAAAATAGACTATCAGTGTCAACCAAGATATTAAATAACTAGACTAGTATTCTTAAGAAGAAAGGCCTGAATGCTATAAGAGAAGAAGATTCAATAAACAATAGCCGTTACTCTTACACCTGTTGGATACAGTCAAGAACAGGATATACATTTCAAAATGTGGAGAAATGGAATGGAAGAAATGTAAAATAATCCCATGTCCAAGGTCAAACCTTAATGCTTTAGCTTTCAATTCAACCACTAATATTAGGAAATAAGACATAGTCAGCAGAATTCCAGTCTATAGGATGAAATTAAAGATGTTTCAAGAAAGGCTAGTCAAAGAAAAAGATTATTTTTGAGCTATGATGAGTAAGGCAGCACTAAAAACTTTATGATTTCTGACTCTTAAAACATATTTAGATTACAGGACTACAGTATTGTATAGAAATAAAATGGAATAATGAAATTAATTATAAAGTTACAAAATCAAATACTTTCTGCAAAATTAAAGGTACACAAAAGGTGATCAAAATTGCAAAGTTCTAATCAATTCTTGTGGGTGGGTGGGAGGTTGGTGATGGTTAAAGTGCTTACCTTAGAAACACACGGTGCAGGGTTTGATTCTTACATGGGGTAATTGGCTAGGCTTAAAATGGCCCATGAGGACAGTTAGCCTAGTACTAATCTATGATACTATGATAAATAAACATAAGCAGATCGTATACCGCAACGCAGCAACAGCCATGTTAAAAATCAAATCCTCATCTTATTTCCCGAACCCCTAGGGAATTCATAATTTAATAAACTGAAGCAAGGTAATTTCAAAGCAAATAAAGATGGTTAAAAATACAGTAGGAAACCCTGATAGAGATGAAATTATTTTAGAATTGCTATGAAAAGCTGAACAGTGATCTAAGACTGACTGAAGCTAATAGACCAGAAGTGCTGACTTTTTAAAGTTTACCCTTAGCAAGAAACTATTCAAATAAACCATTAATAATTTTTTACAACAAATAAACATGAAAGAAGTAACAGATATGGTATAGATGGCATTACTTCAGAGATATACCAGATCTTACCCCCAAAAAGTTTAAATAGTCTTTATAATTTTTATTGTGATTTAAAAGCTTGTTTTTTTCACATATTGTACTTATTTGATTGCCTGCACTTAAAAAAAGTTGTTTTTTCTTTAAATAATTTGTTTAACTGTTGTAGGCTACACACTAAAGTGCAATAGCCTTTTCTGATAGTTTGTAGTCATTTAAAGCTGTTTAAATGTATTTTTTTTTACTGTTTTTGCCTTATCTTTTCAAAAAAAAAATTCCTTGTTTCCCACCTTTCTAAGCTAGTATAGACCAGTTTTCAGGCTGTGCTGAATTCAGGGCTGTGATACTAGTTTCTGAGTTGCCCATACCTTACTTGGATAGAAGGAAGTTACTCTGTTCACCTGTGAGAGAGTGGAGCTTTGAGCAACCTATCTGTTCCTGGAGTTGTTGTTCCAGCCCAAAAGCTAGTAGTCTATTGGCCATTTTGGGCTAATAATTTCCCTACTATAAAAAACACGTTTGCATGGTTTTGCACACAGGGCAGTGCCGGTTAGCTATGGTTAAATTATTCCCGGCTCCACCAAGTCTCCTCTTCAGTTTTTTCCTTGAAACTAGTCTAATCTAAGCACTCAAAAAGCATCTTACAGCCCAGCACTTGCTCAGACCTAATAGCAAGCACTGATATACCTTGACACTAATTTCCCAGCAGGACAAGGATCTTTATTCACCCCTCACCAACCAAGCGACTAAGCAGCTCACCCTACTATTCAGGCATGACCAAAGGGCAACTTCAGGTGCACTCTCCAGTCCAGCTGGTGAATCTGGGTATCCTGAGGCAATGTTACAACTGCCTCATGTACACAGATAATCCTCTCCTCCTACCACAAAACACTAACATATGCGAGAGATGCAATTATACAGCCAAACTGAAAGCTACGCTGTCTCCACCCAAGAATGGAGCAGACAGTCAAGAGGAGAAGGTTAACACTTGCACCAAAACTCCAGCCGCCCACAGATCTACTAAAACAGCACTGGCAAAAAATACATATAAATACACAAAATCATTCTCGGAGGCTCTAAATAAAAACCTGCAAAAAGCATCAGAGACCTCCAAAGCAGATACCCAAACAACCTGCACTTCCAGTCACAAACCAGACAACACATAAAACACAAAATCAGTGTGCCGCACAATCACAGCCCTTAAGGCAAAATAACATACCTAACACACTAGTAATAGGGGACAGTCAGGCACACTGACGTCCCACTCACTATGCTGGACAAGCAGAAGGTTACTGTTAGCTGCCTGTCAGGAGCCAGAATCCGCCACATAACACAAGCACTCAGGTCATTCACTGTTCATGTTGGTGTGAATGACCTGAGACGTACCTCCCTGGACTACATGAAGAGAGACATGGAAGAGCTCTCTGATCATGTAGCCCAGGCTGGTATGACCCTGACCCTGAGTAGCATCCTGCCCTCACCAAGAATGATACCTCAGTATAAAGAAAAAATGATCAATTTCAACAATTGGCTAAGCTTCTGGTGTCATTCAAAGGGGATCTAGTGTCTGTCAGCCTGGGACGACATGCTCGACAAGCCGCGTTGCTTCGCAAGAGACGGCTTACACCTGTCACCGCTAGGCTTTCGAATACTGGCC
This sequence comes from Protopterus annectens, assembly GCF_019279795.1. Lineage (NCBI taxonomy): Eukaryota > Metazoa > Chordata > Ceratodontiformes > Protopteridae > Protopterus > Protopterus annectens. The sequence goes on along the minus strand of NC_056736.1, from coordinate 315,338,952 downwards.
AAGGCTCTTGCTGCCCCCATAGTGCCTTTTTTAGGCAAGGCGGAAAAGTCAAACCCACCTCCGTAAACAGCATAATTAACAAAAAACTAAGGGTTACGCTACTCAATGCCAGGAGTTTAAATCTCAAAATGCATGTGCTCGAAGCACTCCTCAGTATGGAGAACGTCGACATTTGTGCAGTAACTGAAACCTGGTTCAAGGCTCCAGAGAGCACCTCAGCACTACCGGGCTACAACTCATACCACATGTTTTTGCCAGAGAACATGGACCGAAACACAAAGGAGGGGATGTATCCATATTCATCAAGGATACCTACACCTCCAGTTTAGTGGCGCAGCATGGTACCTTTGAGATCATCCATGTGCAACTAACATTGGGCAAATCTGCAATGCAAATTGTGGCCTTCTATAGATCACCCTCCATGACCCAGGACCACCACTCCATCTTTCTGGAGACAATGGAAAACATGAAGGTTCTACCAAACACCCTGATATTGTGTGATTTCAATTATCCTACCATTCACTGGGAAAACTACTAGAGTACAAATTCCCTGGCCCAGCGCTTCTTGGAATTCATCAACTCAAACACCCTGGATCAGCTGGTAAACTCCCCTACCAGAGGTGAAAACATATTGGACCTGGTCATCACCAACATGGGCGACAGATGTTCCACACTGGAGGTCAACCAGTCACTGGTTAGATCACACCATAAACTAATCACTCTGGATGTCCACACCCCACCACCACCCCCAACTAAGGAAACCACAGTAAAAACTTTTCCAAAGCAAACTTCACCTTACTTAAGACAGAGGTGGCAAGTTTCACAGCCCCCACACTAAAGGATAACACTGCCCAAGATGCAGAAACCTTTACAAATGCACTCTATGAGCACCTACAAGGATGCATGTATCGTGCCATCCCTAGCAAAACCAAGACTGACTCCTCTAAGAGAAGGAAACCAGTTTGGTGGACCCCTGCAATAAACAGGTTATACAATAGAAGGAGGAAACTAGTTCAGAAAAAAAGAAAATCCCAAGAAGGAAAGACATCCCTGATCAGTATCAGTAAGAAACTGAGGTCCCTTCATGAAATCATCCAAGGCTAACTTCAAAAGAAAAATAGCCAAAGATTCAAAAGATAACCACAAAGCCTTCTTTAGCTATGTTAGGAATCTCAGTGGCAACTCACAGATATGCACTGAATTAGTACAAAACAGCACAAAATATACTGAACCTACTGATATTGCCAACATCCTGGCAGATAGATTCAGTGCAAACTTCACCCCCCTCTCACCTCCAAAAGGGCCCACAACAATACCGGAAAAGTGTAGTGTCCCAAAAATCACAGAGCCCTTTCATAAGCCAAAAAGACAGTGTCAATGGGACCAGATTGTGTCCCAGGCAGCTTCTTGCACGAACTACAGAACGAACTAACCCCCCACCTAAACATGCTGTTCAACCTCAGCCTCTCCACAGGCTACGTGCCCACAGAATGGCACACCGCAATGGTTATTCCTCTCCACAAAGGAGGGGCCACAAATGACCCTGGTAACTATCATCCCATAAGCCTGACTAGCCTGGTCTGCAAGGCTATGGAGCGCATCATCATGGAACTCATTAACAAAGACATTGGGAACCTCCAAACACTTGACCCAACCCAGTTCGGCTTTGTTAAGGGCAGATCATGTCTACTAAACCTGGTGGACTTCTTCGAGACAGTCACCAAGGCCACAGACGAGGGAAAGGTGGTTCACACAGCCTACCTTGACCTTGCCAAAGCTTTCAACACCATTCCCCACTAGGATATTACAGAGAAACTCACCAGCCTGAACAACCCCCTACATCATGAGATGGGTTGCCAACTGGCTTACAGACCGAACTCACACAGTAAGAATAGCGGGCTCCAGGTCCGACTCTATACCAGTCACAAGTGGTGTCCCAAAAGGCTCGGTCTTGGGGCCCCTACTGTTCGGCATATACTTCTCAGAAGTACAGGCAAACACAGGAGGACTATGGCTAACCAAGTTCGCTGATGACTGCAAACTGGGAGCCATAACTGACTCTCCAGCTGACACAGACATACTCCAAAAGGGCCTTACTGAGACAGACACCTGGTGTCAAAATCATGGCCTCAAGCTAAATGCCAAAAAATGCATAGTCATCCCATTTGGGAAAAACAAAACACCCACGAATTACCACACAGGTGGCAGCCCCCTTAATACAAAAGAGGTAATAAGAGATCTGGGGACCCAGGTAGAAAGTAATCTCTCCTTTGACAATCATATTGCCAAAGTAGTTAGGAAATCCTTCTATGTGGCCCATCTAATTACTAAAGGGTTCGCATCTAGAAATAAAGAGGTTATAGTGCCCCTCTACGTGTCACTCATTAGACCCATCATAGAGTACAATGCCCCATTTGGGATGTACCTCACAAGACACTTCCAACAGCTGGAAAGACCACAAAAGTACCTCACCAAGAGGATTATTGGTCTCAAACATATGTCCTATGCAGCCCAACTGAAAAAACTCCGGCTGTACTCAGTGGCATATCGCTTACTCAGAGGTGATCTCTGCCTGACTTACAAAGCCATGTCCAACTCAGAATTGATGGACATGCTCCACCTAAAGAAATCCAAGTCACTGTGAGCCACGCGCTCTAGTGAGCTAAACCTCGCCACAACAATAAATAGAACATGCTGGAGGAATAGAGTCCTGTCACAGAGACTCCCCATGCTTTGGAACAAAATTCCAAATTACATCAAGCAGAGCCCCTCACTAACACTCTTCAAGAGAAACCTTGACAAGTGGATGGGTAACAGAAAATACACCCCTGGGATCACTTCATTGGCTCTGCTTGACAGAGGATCAGTTAATTAATCAATGGGGCGGCAAAAGCCAACGCACTCTGGCTAGGCTTATAAATGCCCTCGGGCAGATAGCCTAGTACCTACCTATGAACCTATAATGCATTTATAGAAGTACAACGAACAATTACTATTATCATAGAAACTCATTATACCAGTTTTAAAGCAGTATAAAGGCTATGCAAGTTGTAATGTATACAAACCAAATCAATACTGAATGTGGACTTAATTTTCCAACATGTATAGAAAACATTTTGCAAAGAGCTTATTCTTATGTACCAGAGTTAGTAGATGATGATCAAAATGGGTTTATTCTACACAGACAGACTCAAGAAAATATAAATAGCATACTAACATTCATAGATTATATTAACAACAGGAAAGAAAAAATGAGTGTCACAAGTTTGGATACTGAAAAGGCTTCTGACTAGATTAAATGAGAATTTTAGTTTCTTGATGTAGAAGAATTTAATTTTCCAAATGAATGAATTAATCTACGAAAAAGCATTATATTATGACAGTAAATCATACATCAAACTAGGAACATTTTTTTATTACAGTATTTGCAGCTTAAGAAATGTATAAAACAAGGATGCATACTTTGACCTCTTCTGTTTACTTTGGTGGTAGCACCTTCAGCAACATTAAAAATACATAATATACACATTCTGGGAGTTAAAAAAGCTGACTTACATGAATCAATGACCCTTCTCTTTGTTGAGGACACATGTACATCATTTAACTATTTGCAAGAAACAATTAATGATTTTGTGAAAAAAAACTTCAGGATTCTCGTTTAATAAGAGTAAAACTAAACCAATTTTTCAGGGACCATAATGCCAGGATTCCAAGTTAATTGGGATAATAAACAAACAACATATCCTGGTATAATATTGAAATGAAATCTAGATGAAATAAGAATGGGTAACTATAATAATGGTGTACACAATTATTTGCAGTTTAATAGACAAATGAGCTAGTGTATACCTAACCTCTAAAGACTGATTATGTATTATAAAAAAGGCCTTACTGTTTTAAACGTATATACATGTTACAATACATTGTCCTGCTCCCTAATACAGAACAAATTAAAATAATCAATAAAAGCACCTCAATCTCTCTCTCTCAAGAAGAAATGATAAAGTGATGGGGGATCGAGGTTTTAAATTACTGCTTAGCTTCTTGTGGTTTCCTAGAAAGTCTAGAACAGCATTTGCTCTTTGTATAAGAACATGGGAAGAGGGTGGATTTAATATTGAAACATATTTGCACGCAACAATGTGCAAAACAATCATATGGTGGCTGGATATTACATATAAAGATTACTGGAAAGAGTTGCTATTTATCTTAATTAGTAAAAAAGTAAGGCTGGATGAAAATGCAACGGATATCTGATAATAATAAGGCATGGATAAAGTGCAGTTGTGTACACTTACCATAAATGTAGATGTTAGAGTGTATTCACTGTTGCAGTCATCACATTTGGGTTATCTGCTTGCAGTAGCACTCAGTCGGCCTAATTAACAAAGTCTTGGGTCCTGTGTCGGCTGCTGTCCCTTCTTCCATGACGTCAGGTCATCAGGGGTATAAAACATGCAGCTGACACCATTACATCAGTTTTTTCTTGCCCCAGATGTCAGGTGCCCCCCTAATGGGAAGCAATTAAATCTATAAATATACAAGGTTATACCTCCAACAAAAAAGCAAATACACCAAAAAGCTTTTGAGCATACTAAAGTAGAGTAGAGGTATAGCCAAAAGAGGAAAGGGGGCTGGAGGGAGGGTAACCAGGACTACAACAGTGAAGACACTCTAACATCTACATTTATGGTAAGTGTACACAACTGTACTATGTTCTTTGTGTTTCACTGTTGCAGTCATCACATTTGGGTAGATTCCCAAAGCTAAGGATGGGAGGAGGAATTTAGATAGCATTAGGATCAGCTATAAGGCCCTGCAAGACTGCAGTGGCAAACCCAGCTCTGGATTTAGAGAAAATTGGCAGATGGTAATGCTTGGTGAAAGTATGTACTGAACTCCAGGTAGCAGCTTCTAGGATGTCCCTGGTAGGGGGACGCCTCTGAGAAAGGATGTAGAGGTAGATGCAGCCCTGGTTGAGTGGGGTCTGATCCTCTGTGGGATAGGTTTTCCATGGTGCTTGTAGCAGAAATGAATGCAATGGCCTATCCATTTGGAAATGGTTTGCTTTGAAATAGCCTTCCCCTCTGCCCCTGCAGCAAATGCCACCAGCAGTTGGTCAGATTTCCTTTGAGGTTTAGCCCTGTCCAAGTAGAATCTAAATTGTCTGTGCACGTCTAAGGAGTGCAGTATCCGTTCCCCTTTATTCTGTGGGTTAGGAGAGAAAGTTGGCAAATGAATGGACTGATTAAGGGCTACACTAGATACCACCTTGGGCATAAAGGATGGATTGGTCCTGAGGGACACCCTGTCTGCATGAAAGATGATGAAAGGCTCCACTGCCATGAGGGCCTGTAATTCAGATACCCTTCTTGCTGAAGTGATTGCTAAAAGGAAAGCTGTTTTCCAAGAGAGGAATTTTAAATCTGCAGTGGCAGCTGATTCAAAAGTAGGAAGGGTGAGCTTTTCCAATACAAAGTCAAGGTCCCAGGCTGGAGTTGGGGCTCTCCTGGGTGGTCGTAGAATTTTGGCCCCTCTGAGGAACTGCTTAAGCAGTGGATGAGAGAAGAGGGGAAGTTCTGTGTTATAATGAGCTGAAATGGCTGAGGCGTGAATTTTGATGGAGGAGAAAGACAGGCCCCTGTTGAAGCATCTCAGTTAAGTAATGTAAAATCTGAGGTAAATTGGGCACTGCTGTGTTCATCCCTTGAGATTGGTTCCAGGCACAGAATCTTTTCCATTTTTCAGCATAAGATTTTCTAGTACTAGGCCTCCTTGCCTCTAAAATGATATCCATCACTGGTTTACTGAGGGATGGTAAAGGAGAGATTAGGTAATTAGCCAGTCTGCTAGGTTCAGTGTATGAAGCTGAGGGTGCAGAAACTGGTTCTCCTGCTGAGACAATAGGGTAGAAGTCTGAGGCAGGTGCCATGGGGCCAACAGTGACACACTGCGTAAGAGGGGGTACCAGTGTTGGCATGGCCAGTCAGGTGTAATCAAAATTGTCCTTGGTTTGTCTTGTTTGATCTTTAGTAGTACTTTGGAGAGCAGAGGCAAAGGAGGAAAGGCATAAACTGATAGGTTTTTCCAGCTGAAGGACAGAGAATCCACTTTCCAAGCTTGTTTGTGGGGAGTTCTTGTGCAAAATTTGCCCGATTGACAGTTCTGGGGGGAGGCAAACAGGTCTATATCTGGACTCTCCCATTTGCTTGTCAACTTGTTGAAAATCCTTGATTCCAGCTTCCACTCTTGTGGGTCCATGAGGTTTCTGCTTAGTTCGTCTGCCAGTGTATTTAGTTTTCCTGGCAGAAATTAAGCTTGTAGATGCACTTGGTAGTTCAGGGCTGTGTTCCACAATGCCATAGCTAGTCTGCACAGGAGGTAAGAATGTGTACTCCCCTGCTTGTTTATGTACCACATAACAGTGGTGTTGTCCGTCTTTACCATTAATTGTCCTGGAAGAATGTGGTCCTTGAAGGCTGTCAGAGCATTCTGTACAGCTAACATTTCTTTTTGATTGATATGCAAGTGCATTTGACTTGGGTTCCATTTGCCCTGAATACACTTCCCTGCCAGGTGAGCCCCCCATGCATAATCTGTGTCTATTGTTAGGGTTTGGGTGGCAGGGGGTGGTGTGAATGGTAGTCCCATGTTTTGGTGGCAGGTCTCTGCCCACCAAAGAAACTCTAGGCGTAGGCAAGTTTTGATAGGAATCATTGCTTCTAGATCCTGAGAATGTTGACACCATAGGCTTTTTAGATATCATTGTAGTTTCCTCATATGCAGTCTTGCATATGGAATTAGAAGAATGCAGGAGGCCATGAACCCCAAGGCTTGTAGTATTTGCCTTGCAGATAGTAGGGTTTTTGTGGCCACTTATTTGAAGCAGGTTGTCAAATGAATTTGTTTCTCTGGCGTGAGGAAAGCCATCTGGGAAGTTGTATTCAAGCTTGCTCCCAGGAATATGATTAGTTGAGAGGGTACCATGTGAGATTTCTTTTCATTTATGGTGTACCCCAGACAAGTTAGCACCCTTTGTACAAAGGCCAGATGATTCAAAAGTATGTCCTGCCTTTCTGCCTGAATTAAATAATCGTCCAGGTATGGGTATATCTGAATATTTCTTTGCCTGCAAAATACGATGACTGGGGCTAGGCACTTTGTGAATACCCTGGGAGCAGTAGATAAGCCAAAGGGCAGTGCAGATAACTGGCAGTGATTGTAGCCTGCTCTGAAGTGTAGGTATCTTCTGCAAGATTCCCTGATTGGGATGTGCATGTATGCTTCCTTTAAATCGAGCGTTACCATCCAGGCATCTTTTCCTAGCATAGGAAGCAACTGATGAAGAGTCAGCATCTTGAATTTTGGAATCACCAAAAAGGTGTTTAGAGTAAACAGGTCCAGAATAGGACACCATGAAATGTCTTTTCTGGGTACCAGGAAAAGTCTTGAGTAGAAACCTTGTCCTTTTTCCTCTTCTGGTACAGTTTGAATAGCCTTTATACTTAAAAGAGAGAGTATTTGCTTTTGAGCCTCTGCCCATTGATATGGGGGTAGATCTAGCCAACCTTTTGGCGTTGGTAATGTGGGGAAGTGAAATCTGTATCCTTTGGACACTATATATTTAAAACCCCATTTGTCCTGGGTAATGAGTTCCCAGTTTTTGGCCTGCAAACCAATCTTTCCCCCTAAAGGAGCATTTAGTTGAGAAGTGCTTGGAAGTTTTAAAAACAAGTCATTGAGACAGTTTTCCATAGGGGGGAGTCTTACTACTCCCAGATTTGGAAGCGGATGCCCCCAACTGCTTAGTTTTGTGCGTACCCTGGGACTGAAACCTGGGATTTCTGCTGTGTCTGGGTTTGGATTGAGAAGGCTTGGAAGGAGCCGGAAAGGACCAATTCTTAGAGGGCCAATGCCTACTAAATCTTGGAGGCTGAACTTGTAAGAAATATTTAACAGTTTGCATAGATTTAGCTTTATCTTCCATCTTTTTAAGAACTTCCTCAGCTTTGTTGCCAAACAAGCGGTCCTGATGTAAGGGAGCATCCAACAGTTTAGCTTTAACATGATCAGGCAAAGATTGCTCCTTAAGCCAAGCATGCCTTCTGAGTACAGATCCAGTGACAGCAGCCCTGCAAGAGGTCGCTAAAGAATCAAACCCACATTGCAAAGTATGTTTTCCAACCTGTTCAGCAGAATGCATTAAATCCTGTAATTCCTTATTTTCAGCCCAGTCAGGAATCATCATTTTCTGTTTAAGCAATCCAATAATATGTTGTTGATACTTTAACATATGAAACTGATAGTTTAAGGCCCTAATGGCCAAGGTTGCAGAAGTGTAAACCTTCTTACCCCACCTATCCAGTGCCCTGGAGTCCCTATCAGAAGGGGTAGAATTTTTGGCAGTAGAGGCCTTAATGCCCTTGGGTCCCTGTGAAATGGTCTCTGGATCCGCAATAGGATTTTTAAAAAGGAACTTGTGAGAATCAGGAACCCTGTAATATATGTCAGGTTTTTTGTGAGCAGGAGGCAAAGAATCAGGGGCCAAACTAGATTCCAAAAAGGCATCATCAACAATGTCTAGTACAGGAGGTATAGCTAAAGGCCTGTGCTGAGGCAAGAGTAAGAAATCTGTAAGCCTCTTTTTCGAATCAGAAAAATCCTGGCTTTCCCAGTGGAAATGCTCCCTTAGAGTGTACAAGGTTTCACCAAAAGAAAAATCCTCTGCAGGGGAAGCAGAGGGAATTGAGTCCTCTGCATCAGAATTGTCATAAGTAGATAAGGGTAAATCCAGATCATCAGAAGAATCAGAAAAATCAGAATCCTGGTCAAAAGATTCATAAAAAATTTCAGTCCTAGGTCTCTTAGAAGAGGGTGGTTGGCTTCCCCTGAGTTACAAGATCTTCAGCTATTCTTATCATTTGTTTTTTAGGCATAGAGGCCTGAGCATGCATTCTGGGCTTCGGTTTTCTAGGCATGGTTCGAGGTTTAGGCCTTAAAGAAGAAGGAGGCATCGGTTTAATATGCAAGTCCGTAGGCAAGAATACACCCTCAGAAGCCAGTGCCTGCACAGCGGCTCCGGACCCATCCAAGGTAGAGATATCCGCAGATTCCACAGTTGAAGCATCTCGCAGCACACTGGACTCTGAATGGGTCTCAGTAGAGGCCTGCAAATCAGAAGTAGCGAGTAGAGTAATCCTGACTTTCCCAATGGAAATGTTCCCTCATGGTATGTAAAGCTTCCCCAAAAGAATAATCCTCAAGAGGAGAGGCTGAAGGGATAGATTCCTCAGCATCAGAGTCCTCATAAAGGGGTAAAGAGTATCCCTGGTCTGAAGAGGAATCAGAGGAAATGGAAACCTGATCAGAGGAGTCATAGTCTTTATCCTGCCTAGGCCTTTTCTCAGGAGGGGGATGGGAACCCCTGATTAGAGTAATGAGGTCTTCGGCCATTTTAAGCATCTGTTTCTTAGGCATGGAGGACTGTCCAGGAGAATGCTGTACTTGTTTCTTTGTCTTTAATGGTACCTTTGTCGTGCAGGAACCAAGACTTTGATAATCAGGGCTACTGCAAGCAGATAACCCAAATGTGATGACTGCAACAGTGAAACACGAAGAACATCAATAAGTAATCATCTTCAATGGAACATCTGTAACCTCACTGATGTAAAGTATATTAATGGTATCCTTTAGAACTGTAACCCCACTGATATAAGGTATATACACAATATCCTTTAGAACTTTACAAATACATGGACATCAAGACATGGGTCACCCTAATATAGCATTTATGCTACTAGGGGGTTTACTGTAGGGGAATGAACGAGAGCAAAATACTAAACAGAAAAAGATTTTATAGCCAGATATAATTGTTTCTCTGGCTCGGACTTTCAAAGAATGTGTACAAAGTCTTGAACAGTAACAAAATAAGGCAATTCTGTCCGATTTATACTCTGTATACTACTGAATGAAAAGCTAAAATAAGTTGAAAGTCTTGGAATTTTATTTTTCAAAAAAAAAAAAAATTAATAGATTTATGGAGCTAGATGGGGAACATATGTTAAAACCAGTAGCTTAAAACTGCCCAGTCTCCATTTTGGAAGATTTAAACTTGGCAAATTATTCAGAACTTTTTCTACATCAGAAAATTAGCTAAAAGAGATGAAAAAGTTAACATGACATGCTGGAAATGTAATGTGGCTATTAAAGTAGATTAGAATAATACTTTATTTGAATGCACATCACAACATGGTTTCTGGACAGTTATAGAAATGTTCAGGCAAGCATTATGGATGGATAAGTTTCATATTCATAAAGATTTTGCGTTGCATAATGTTCCCATACCTTTCGAAATCAATACTCTCTTTTATGGTTTAGACTAGCTGTAGCTAGAAAAACAAATAGAAGGTGGCTGCAAAAGGCTTTACCTACCTTTTCAGAACGTCTTGTATTACTTAAACATATGATCGAGAGGTTGGAATATTGAAAATGAACTCAAAGTCAGAAATTGTTAACTATCGATACTGGTCAAAAGTTTTTGATAGGATACAATTTTGAAGAAGCAGAATAATTGTCCTCATGAATTTATTTTAACTAATTTGAGTACAGGAGAGGTCGGATTAAATTTAATATGATCTGTATAAAAATGACAAAATAACCTGAGCACAGACTGCACGCAGTGTACAGAGTTAATCATTATGATTTTATGTTAAATATTGTTGATATAGCATGGGTTGACTATTGTATCAATGTGAATTAGAAATGAATGTTAACAAAACTGCAAGAGATAACTGAATACATATGAGATTATTGCACAACTCAACCAATAAAACTAAAAAGGTGTAGTTTGTTCATATGCTGACAATGAAAAGCATGACTGATTAAAAATACAGTTTTAAGTTTGACAACATGTCAAGTACTGCAGCATGCCCTCTAAATTATAGCATTTATGCAGATGTAGCTACTCACAATATCTGAACAGAAGAAAAATCATCAAATGCAGCAGCTAGCCACTTTACAGAAAAAACTTGAAGGGGTGAAGAACTATTTATTAATCTTATGCAATGTTTCAGGTCCTTTTGGAACATATGAAATGTTAACATAACAAAAATGTGGATAGGAGGGAGGTTTTTCTTTTTTTTTTATGTAATTAAGCAATGTAATCCCCCAGTACTGCAAAGAAACTGATTCAGGACATTGGGATGAAAAATGTATAAGTTCATATTATGTACTACATTAGATGTCCTTGCAAACCATTACAAGTCTACCCAATTTCCCTTTGGGGGCTTCAGTTACCCTTTCCCCCATCCCATTAGGTGTTAAGAGTGGCCTTACCATCCCATGGCTGATAATTATACATTACCCTTAATGAGAATAAGTGGGATCATACCACAGATAATCTGAGAAGACCCATGCATGGGTATTTAGTAGCACCCTCTGTCCTAGGGTAAATTTTATATTACCCAGCCACAGATCCAAGTTACACTAGAATGTGGATAGGGATGAGTTTTGTTTTATGTGGCTGGGAAATCTGTTTCAGAGCAGTGGCATCCTCTATGATATATGCCTGTCCCCCCAAAACCATTCTGTTGATGTTGCAAGTACTTCTGATGCAATTCTAATGTAGTGCCAACTTTGCACTTCTCAAGACTGAGGTGGAATCCTTCAAAGCCCCTGGGCCAGAGGATAATACAGCCCAATCCTTAGAATCCTTTACAAATGCATTCTATGAGCACCTGCAGGAATGCATGGATCATGCTATCCCAAATAAAACCAAGACTCACTCCTCCAAAAACAGGACACTGGTCTGGTGGACCCCAGCCATAAATAAGCTATACAACAGAAGGAGGAAGCTACTACATGACAGAGCAAAATCCCAAAAAGGGAAGGCATCTCTGATCAGTATTAGCAAGAAACTTCGATCCCTCATAAAATCATCAAAGGCCAGTTTCGAAAGAAAAATTGCCCTAGACACTAAAGATAATCACAAGGCCTTCTTTAGTCATGTCAGGAACATGGGCAGAAACTCCCAGATATGCTCTGAATTGTTGCATAACGGTACAAAATATACTAAACCTACAGACATAGCCAACATCCTGGCAGACAGATTCAGCACAAACTTCTCCCCCCCTTCCCCCCCAAAGGAGCAAATGTCTAACCCAACTGAATGTAACCTCCCTGACATCACAGATGCACAGGTGAAAGCTGCCCTCTCCAAAGCAAAAAACACAGCATCTATGGGACTTGACGGTGTCCCAGGCTGTGTCTTACACGAACTCCAAGAAGAACTGAACCCTCACATTAAGTCACTGTTCAAACTTAGCCTTACTACAGGATATGTACCCAAAGAATGGCGTACAGCTACAGTGGTCCCACAATGGACCCAGGAAACTATTGCCCCATAAGCCTGACTAGTCTGGTCTGTAAAGCTATGGAGCGTACTATCATGGAACTCATAAACAAAGACATTGGGAGCCTCCAGACACTGGACCCTACCCAATTCGGTTTTGTTAAGGGCAGATCTTGCCTCTTAAACCTAGTTGATTTCTTTGAAACAGTTACCAAAGCCATAGATGAGGGCAAGGTAGTCCACACAGCCTACCTGGACCTTGCAAAAGCCTTCGACACAATACCCCACTCGGGCATCATAAATAAGCTTACCAGCTTAAATATCAACCCCTATATCACAAGATGGGTTGCAAACTGGCTCAGAGATAGAACCCACATGGTCAGAATCACAGGTGCCATGTCTGAATCCAAACCAGTTACAAGTGGCATCCCACAGGGCTCAGTTCTGGGACCTCTCTTGTTCGGTATATACTTCTCAGAGGTTCAGACTAACACGGGGGGATTATGGCTGACAAAGTTCGCAGATGACTGCAAACTGGGGGCCATAATCGAATCTCCAGCTGACACAAGCATCCTCCAAAAGGGTCTCACAGAGATGGATGCTTGGTGCCAGAGCCACAGCCTCAAGCTAAATGCTAAAAAGTGCATAGTCATCCACTTTGGGGAAAACAAGGTGCCCACAAATTACCACATAGGTGGTAATCCATTGGCACGGAAGAAATAATTAGAGATTTGGGGACCAACATAGATAGTAATCTCTCCTTTGATAATCACGTTGCCAAAGTGGTTAGAAAGACCTTCTATATAGCCCACCTTATCATGAAAGGGTTGTGATCTAGATCAAGAGAGGTCATTGTGCCCCTCTACTCATCACTCATCAGGCCCATAATTGAATACAATGCCACTTTGGGATGGACCTTACCCGACACCTGCAGCAACTGGAGAGACCCCAAAAGTACCTCACCAAGAGGATCATGGGCTACAAACAGATGTCCTATGCAGCTCGACTAAAGAAACTCCAGCTCTACTCAGTTGCTTACTGCCTACTCAGAGGCGATCTATGCCTGACGTACAAAGCCATGTCAAACCCAGAATTAATGGACATGCTCCACCTCAAAAATCCAAGTCCCTTAGAGCTACACGCTCCAGGGACCTAAACCTCAGCACAAAAATAAATAGGACATGCTGGAGGGACAGATTCATTTCCCAGAGGCTCCCCTCACTCTGGAATAGAATTCCAGTTCATGTTAGACGTAGCTCCTAGCTGACCCTCTTCAAGCGAAATTTGGACGCGTGGGTGGGAAATCGCAAATTCACCCCTGGGATCTCTCCTGTGTCCCTGCTAGACAGACGCACAGTAAACTAATCTTAAAAGGATACCTTCTGTGACCTACTTTACAGAGGCACAGTAGGCTAATCTAATAGGGAGGCGGAAGCCACTCTGGCTAGGCTTATAAATGTCCTAGGGCAGATAGCCTAGTATCTACCTATGAACCTATGAATTCGACTTGCTGCTGTGCAGTAAATCCATCAGTATTGTGTCGGAGGATGTCTTCTGTCCAGAAACAGGTCACCCCTTAGCAATCAATCCATAGGATACAAACTAAAATACTCAGCGTAGTGAAACGGCTTTGAGTCAGTCCACGTAGGACATATTGTTTAGGCCTTGTATCCTTTTAGTAAGGTATCTCTGTGAGCATTCCTGGACAAATACATGCCAAAGGGGGCATTATTGTCAATGACTTGCCTAATCAGGGCCGAGTAAAGGGAGACAACACTACAAAACAGCAAGCCAAGCTCTTACCCTAATTTGCTTCTTCAGTGCATAAAAACTATAGATGAACAATTATGGATGGATGTATATAATTAGCATATGTGTAATAGATATAGTTAAGCATCCCTCAGAAATGCTTTAATGGTGTAACAGCAAATGCTGAAACTTGCTGTTCAGGGGTTAAAATCAAAGCTAATTTTTGCAGATCTGGAGCTCTCTGTTTCATGAGTCATACTTGTTAAAGGGACCCAAATAAGCTCAAAGTGGTCATTAGAAAGGAGTAACACAGCACAATATCCAGAAATGATCATTGAAAAAAAATCTTCTGAAGAAGTTGTTAAAAGGATCATACTCATTTAACTGTCAGCCTAGAAGACTTCAACCAGCCAAAGCCCAAGATAGGATTGCTAAAAAGAACTCCTTTGAGGAAAACTAATGAACAGTAATCCAGAGGTAGGAACAAAAATAAATCTTTCTGCAACACAACCTCAATTACCACAACAGCAGCTTTGGTGAAAACCTTGGTGATAAATGGCACTCAGTAAGAAAGCACGCACAAATGAAATGCTGCAACTCTGTAGCAAACTGCAGAAGTCTCCTATGGTATTTCCCCGGTACCAATATGGCGGTGAGCAATTTCAGTGACAAAGGCAACTGCACTTGGAGCATGGTCAAATGACAACTCACATTCTTGTAAAATGTGTTGATTCTGCTTGCATAAAACTATGTTGAAATTTCCATGGCCTTCAGATGAGTCAAAAGCCTCTACTCCACTCAACCACCAGCACCAGCTATACTACAACTCAATGAAGAATATAACTGAACTCTACTATGACCTTATGAAGGAAAAACTATTAATGTAAAAGAAAGTGCTCTGCCATCTTCTGAACTGCAGGTGTAGACCTGCAGGATGTGCAGAACTTACAGCTCTAATATGATAATTTGAGATTAAGATAGTGAGTCATCTGTCCTAAGGGATGGTCATCACTCTACGGAAAACATGGAAGCAGGCCTTCTGCATGCAAATCAGGCAAAAGATCAAAACTGTAAAATGCTATCCAGAAAGCTGATATTTCAGATGACAACTTATTGTCCAGTGGGGGAAAAATAACTGCATTAGAAGTGGGGTGGCAACAGAATTGTGCATGGCCTCTAGTGGGTTAACTTCACACATTATCTGAGATACTGGAGACACTCCTGAAAACAACCTGTCCCAGGAAGAATATATCTAAAACAACCCTCAAATTTCTTAAGTGAAGGAGGAGAGTTGTAGCCAAACAACCTGCATATCCATACCTCTTACCCCACAGTACTAGAAATCTGGACAAAGCCTAAAATAATGGACAAACAAAGGCCCAAAAATAGGGACAGATTTTAAATATTGCTCTTATAACACAGAGAGTTGCTAGAAAAAAGGATTTGTGTTAGCATGCATTTTCTGAAGGATAGGAATTCTGAAGCTCAAACAAATGTTATTATTAAGTGACTTCAATTCTCACTGATTTGTCAGAAAACCATAAATGTTATATGGAGCAGAAGAAAAATTATGAGGCAAAAATCTGGACAGTTTCCAGAAATCTGAACAGTTGAGAGATGCAGCATATGCCAACTTCTGCAACTAATGCAGCAGTATTAATAGGATTTATGGTGTCCAAGGAGCAACAGACAGTACAGTCTCACACAAAAGCCCTCCTGCTGATTGCCGTCCTGATTCTGCCTGGCCATGTGGATCTCTCCCTGGCCTGGCCAGGTCTCCAGAGCAGATAAGTCAAGGAGTTGCCCAATGATTGTACCATCAGAGTGGACTGGAACAGAATACTTGAGAAAGAAAATGAAATGCTTAGTAAGTGCAGCAGTAGAACATAGTCTTGTCAAGGCAGTTCATATTTGTTAACTCAAACAAAGCATGATCAAATGCAAGGGATCTTTGACTTCATCATGGGCCAACATGACACAACCTTAATATGACTCTGATGTGGTCTGGATCATAGTGAAGCTTCTCACCTTTTCAGGGTAAAAAGACCACAATATAGTTTCATAATTTCATTTAAATAAAACGTGTCAGTAACTCAACACTCACCGTTGAAGCTAGAAAATCAGAAGCCTGTGGGTACTATTCCCATACCAGACAGCTGAATTAATTTTCCAACACTGACATATCTATACAACATTGCTGCACTACTAACTGCTACACCCTTTGGGGAGATGTTAAACAGAGTTCTCATTTGCCTGAGTCGATGGCAGCTCAAGCGCATTTAAAAAATCCCTCAGCATTTGTCAAAAAGAGTAAAGAATCTTGGCAGTACCCTGGCCAAATTTTCCCTATTCAGCATGAATACCACCTCAGAACTACCATTAAAAGGTGATACTGGCCTAATGGTACAAACCTGGCGAACAAAGTACAGAAATACTTAATACTCAGAACTTCCAAGGTACCACCTTCAACAGAGGATGTCTCAAATTTCAGCTTCTTTATTTCACAGCTATGGGATCTGCATTCCCTGAGGAAAATAATTTAAAAGACAGGGCTAATCTAAGGAGAACCTCATATATCACAAGTTCCCTAGAACAGGGAGACATCAAGGGAGACACTTTCAGAGAAGAGGATTCATTATGTCTTATCATATAGTGATAAGGGCATCAGTACCCTCTACCTCTGAATCATGCAAATCACCAGACAGTATAGGACAAAAACCTCCACTGACTACTTATTAAAGAGGTTAACCAATGCCTTTCTTGCCCAGGAAAGTTAGTTGTATAAGAAAGGGGATAAGTAAAATCACCCAATCCTGAGGGCTGGTGCAAGATGAATTGGTGCTGTGGCTGTGTGGTTTCCCAAACCTATCATTGGCATGAAGGCCTACTTATGAATTCAGCTGTCCTATACCCATATAAACATTACCAACCAGTCGGCATAAAGGTCACTAAAGTTGAAACAGAGGTTTAGCTGAAGCATAACTGGATAAGAGGGACATGTGGAACACCTTATGACCCCTTAACAATCAGTTATAACCAGATTAGAGGAGGTGAAGGAACCAGACCCCTCCACCAGCATAAGTTCAACCAATGGGACTCACCATGTGGGCTCTATAGCCTGCCTCATGTGAGGCTTGAAAATAGCTGTGAACCCAAAATGGAGGAAAGAAAAGCAGCATCCACTTCAGGGGTCTATCTTACAAAGTCAAACATTTAGGTTGTCGAACGCAAAAACGTCGACACCTAAAAGTCGAACGCTGAAGACCGCACCGGCCAATTATGCAAAATTGTTCCCCATGAAAAAATTTGCTTGGCCAACAAAAAAAAACAAACTTTAAAACCCTAAGTGGGGGGCTTCGCCCACATATCCCCCTAATTAAATATACCAACTCCGACATCGCTCAGCATCGGAGAAAAGGGCAAATCCCCGACGACAGCCAAGCAAAATTTTTCCCTGGGAAAAATTCTCATAATTGGCCGGTCGCAGTTTTCAGCGTTCAACGTTTAGGCTTTCGACAACCTAAACATTTGAAGACATAATAGGAACCCTCCACTTCGTGGTAACTGCTCGAAAAATGGGCTGTAAAGGGCCAACTCTCTTGCCATGCTTTTAAGAATAATGCAGACTGCAGTCATATTTTTCTGTAACATAATTGCCTTTGGCTCCTTCTTAGTCCCAAATGGAAGGCTCTGTATTAGATCATTGTACCAGGCACCCTGTCTCCATCAAAGTAAACCTGATGCATCATATCCCATGTCCACAGAAGGTAACCAGTACCCCAGGTGGTCCTATTGTGAGACAAATTACTATGGAAAACAGCAATAGTCCAACTTTCACAGACAAGGAATGTGAGAGCTTTCCAAATGAAGCACATTATACTAAGGTATGAAGAGCATGAATGGTTAAAAAGATGGAATTCTGCACCTTTACTCTGGTATAAGGTCACTCTAGCATACCGTGTGAGGCATGTATGATTGAAATCTGGGAGCTCCTTAACAAGAACAAAATATCTGAGTGGGGTCTTATGGGCAGAAAAAAGAGCAAACCCATAGCACAAGACTTTTTGATGAAAGAGCTTGAGACTAAAGCAACTTCTAATTTCCAATTGAAATATCTCAGGACATTGTAATGCTTGCACCGAAAACATGAAAAAAGGACAGCATAAGTCTGAAAGTTCTTCTGTCTTACTTTATGTCAGCATTCTAACATCTGTAAAGATTTAAGTAACATTTACTGCTATAAAACAATAGCAATAATACTGATCATGTACTGACTCTATACTTTATATCACTGGCAGCTATCAAAAATGTAAAAAGTATCTACAATTGTACTAATACATTTTCAAAAATCAAGAAAATTTCATAGAAAGGGAGGTCTCTGAGTGATAAATACAGCTGTGTGTTGTTTAAGAGGGAATGATAGGACAGTTGACTGGAGTAAGGGATGTCAGACAAGAGTTATGAGTAGCTAGAAGAAGTTATATTAAGCAAAAGAGCATTTGAGTGAGAAGTGAAGACTGGTGCAATAGAACCTGTCGTATGAGGGACAGTAAGACTGTTACAAATAAGATAAAGAAAAGCTTTAAATACATTGCTCCTTTTATGAGGTATGGATGCCCTTTGCTGTCACAAATGTAATTCCGTTTTTAGAACCTTCTTACAGGAGCACATACAAAATAATCAGTGATAATAAAAATACTCTTCTATGCAGTCTATTGGATATTCAAACTAAGAAATTAATACAGTTTATCGGCTTTATTCTGCAGATGGGATTAATTGACAGGTGCTAACAGTCTTTAAACTAAAAAATCATTCTGCCTAATGCACTTGAAGCCAAGTTCTTCCAAAGCCCTGTAACGCGGTATCTATTAAATACGTTCTAATTTCTGTTTTGTTCTTAATCCCTTTTTATATTTTAAAAGTCTTGGAATATGGCTAAAGTAATTATCCGATTCTTTAGCACTACTGTAAAGATCAAACACTGCAGACTGTAAAGAGACCGGTTTTGATTTAATGATGCAGATAGTCTCAATTAGTCTAATTAAAAGATTAGAACAGTCTTTGGTTACCCTTCCAGCAATACTCCTACTGAAAAGTTTTAAATTACCTTTTATCCTTTTAATATATAATATTCTAATTAAATATATTTGAGACATGACTATAAATCCAGCTGTTATGGTCTGCTTTGCTTCTTTCCTTGGCAACAAGCTTACCTGGGTCTGCCTTTTGTTTTGCTATGTTGCACCAAGACTTTACATGTGGTTTACATTCATGTTTTATGCACGTCAGATCTCCCTATAGTAAACAAGTAACCTCACTGGTTCAAATGAAATCCAGTGAGAGAGGCATGTCATCTTGAAGGATGGGGAGGAGATGGTGTTTGACTGGAGGGAAGAAAATGTGTTCAAGGCTGCTGACAGCTGTAAGTGTTAGAAAAGGGAAGGTATCTTCATAAATGTCATTTAATCTTGGCACTGGTATTAAGCAGAGTTTCTAAAATTACATGACTTGGAGAATATGTAAAAAGTGGTTTCTGTTTGGTTTTTTTTTGTTTGTTTTTTTAACAAGTTTCCCCTTTTCTTTTGAGTTGCATAACAATGTAAGCAATATATTTACAAATTAGAGGGGAAACCTGTACAATTATGTTTCCCTGTCTAAATTTTTTTGTGTGCAGCATCACTGCAGGCTTGCGGATGTTTTCTTTGTGATGTTTTTTCCTTCTGACGCATTCAAATCACGTTTACACACTTTTCAGAGTGGAAGGAACAGACATACATAAAAGGAGGAAACTGATGAGGAATAAGGAACAAAAAGTTGAGATCCCTCATCAAATCCTCTAAAGCTAGCTATGAAAACAGAACTGCAGCAGATAGTAAAGACAATCGCAAGGCCTTCTATAGTTATGTAAAGAATCTCCATGGCAATACCCAGATTTGCTCTGAGCTACTGCACAATGGTACCTCCTATACAGAGCCAACAGATATTGCCAGTATACTGGCTGACAGATTCATTGCCAACTTTACCCCTCTCTCCACCCCAAGGGACCAGTCACAATACCAGTAGATTGCCAGGCACCAAGTATTACTGCAGCACAGGTTAAAATAGCACTGTCCAAGGCCAAGAATACAGTTTCTATTTGACCTGACAATATCCCTAGCTATGTTCTATATGAACTACAGAGTGAACTGGCACCTCACCTGTGTGCCCTGTTAAATCACAGCCTCAACCCAAGCTTTGGCCCTACTAAATAGTGCACTGCTACAGTCATCCCTCTCCACAAAGGAGGAGTGACTATAGACCCTGGGAACTATCACCCTATTAGCCTGATGAGTCTGATATGCAAAGCTATGGAACACATCATCATGGACCTAATAAACAAAGATATAGGGAATCCCCAATCTCTGGATCCCACACAGTTTGGTTTTGTGAAGGGTAGATCATGCCTGCTCAACTTGGTCAACTTCTTTGAGTCAAGTCACCAGAGCTGTGGATGAAGGGAAGGTGGTTCACACAGCCTACCTTGATCTGGCCAAGGCCTTTGATACCATTCCCCAGTCAGGAATCAGAAAAAAACTCACTAAGCTAGGCATTAACCCCTATATATCACTAGGTGGGTTGCAAACTGGCTCACAGGTAGAACCCACAGTGTGAAAGTAGCTGACTCCAAGTTAGACTGCAGACCAGTCACGAGTAGGGTCCCACAGGGTTCAGTCCTGAGTCCTCTCCTGTTTGGTATCTACTTTTCTGAAGTCCAGGACAACACAAAGGGACTCTGGCTAACATATTTCGCAAACAATTGCAAGTTGAGAGCTATTATTAACTCCCAAAGTGATGTTGACATCCTACAGAAAGGCCTCACTGAGACCAACGACTGGTGTCAGAACCATGGTCTTAAGCTCAGTGCCAAAAAATGTGTCATCATCCCCTTTGGGAAAAACACGGTTTCCATGAATTACCACATCGATGGTAGTCCACTGAACACAGAAGGTGTTATAAGAGATCTGAGAACACAGGTTGACAGCAACCTCTCTTTTGACCACCACATTTCCACTGTGGTCAGAAAGTCCTATGTGGCACACATCTCATTACTAAGGGTTTTGCATCCAGGAAGAAAGAGGTCATTGGCTCCCTCTACTCTTCCCTCATTAGGCCAATCATTGAGCACAATGCCGCATTTGGCATGTATCTCACTAAACACCTGTAACAACTGGAGAGGCAGCAAAAGTACCTCACAAAGAGGATCCTAGACCTTAAACATTTGTCCTATATGGACAGACTAAACTCTAACTATTCTCCGTTTCATATCGCCTAAAGGCGATCTCTGCTTGACTTACAAAGCCATGTCTGACCCAGCTCTGTTAGAAATGCTACATCTGAAGAAATCCCAATCCATCCACACCACACACTCCAGACACCTCAACCTCATTACCACAATCAAGTAGAACATGCTGGAGGGACAGGTTCATAACCCACAGAGTGCCTATGATATGGAATAGACTTCCCATACATGTCAAGCAGAGCACCTCAATGGCCCTCTTCAAGAGAAATCTTGATGAGTGGACGGAAAATAGAAAATTCACCCCAGGCATCACTCCAGTGGCTTTACTCGACAGAGGCACTAGGAACTAAGATCAGGTGGCACAATGCCAGGGTAATCCTATGGGCTAGGCTTGTAAAGGCTCTAGGGCCATTAGCCTAGTACACACCTATGAATGTAGATTCCTGACAGAAATGCTGACTTGTACGGTGAGTTGCTAAGGGCCTGCCAGAATATTCTTATTTATCTGTATATCCGTTGGATACATGGTAAGGGTGTGTGGTATTGCACATTCTGAAAGGTCATTGTCTGTGCACGAAGCATGCTTTTGTCTCTCTCCAAACTTGCTTGCTTATGTATCACATAAATGTATTGCCTGCAGTCATCTGTGCAGTATCTGCTATATTTACTGAAATAACGTCAAAGACAATGCCATCACTATAATTTCCTTAATGATTATATGGCAAAACATATTTGCTGGGTGTCTAAATACTCTGAAAATTACATCGGGAGATGCCCACTCAACCCTCACCCTAGCAAATATAAACTCGAATGCATCGGTTGCTAGAGTCTGATACAAGAGATAAAAAAGGCATTCCTGAAGGCAAGCTGCATGATTCGGTCCACTACAACACTTTCTGGGAAGTATGGGTATAGCTTGCTGTGTGGAATGTATGGCTTTACTCGATAAGGATTTTAATAGTTATTAGGACTCCTCATATACAAATTGCCATAGAGTAATATAAGAATGCACAAAGACACAAACCACAGATCCATGATGTATTGCATCACTACTACAGAAGAAAGGCTGGACATATGGTTCTTCAGACTTTCTGTTAGCATTTATTGAGGAAATAAAACTATATCCCTGCCTAAATACACTACTGAATAAAATAAACGAGTCCTCTCAGGAGGAGAAGTGATGGATTTAAAAACAAGTTTATTCTGATCTCCAGGAGAAGAGTTAAAAGTTTGCCACTATTATTGCTGAGTCAGCTAAGTGCAAAATTAAACTGCTATGAGGCAGTCATTCAAGATTAAAGGGACATCTGAAAATGTCATACCCAAACTTATAGCTAAGCCTTTTGTAAACATTCTTGGGCCATGGATGGGTACAATTTAAAAAAAATGAAAAATGAGGCTTGCTATTCTGAAACTTCAGGAATTTCCTTTTACAAAGGCAAAGCAAAATGTGTACTGACCCTTCAGTTCATCTCAAAGAAGCAAGTCTATAGGCTATAATAAGTTTCTCTCTGTAGTCAAGGGTTTGGTTCCTTCAGTCTTTATTTGCCTAGGGTGTGACTATCAAAATGTTACTTACACACTTGTTGTTCAATAGGTTATCCTCAGTAATTATGAGAATCAGTTTAGGCAGTCTATGAAACGTTTTAAGCAAACTGAAAAGAAATTTGTTTCTTTCAGCCATCACTTAATATTTTGAAAATTGTTATATCTCAAGAGGCCCTCCTTAAGAAAATGGCAGGGGTTTAGTAGCAGTGGCAAGACAGGAAGAAGCAGACTTGAGTGCCTATCAAAGTGGTTCATAGGTAAGCACTATGCTAGCTGCCCTTGCAGTTCATTTTAAGCAAAGCCGATTTGATTTTTTATGATCAAAATAACCTATCCTATTTGGTTATAGATTGGCCTTACCCATCCCATGGTCGATAATTATACATTACCTCTAGTGAGAATAACTGGGATCATACCATAGATAATTTGAGGGGGACCCATGCATGGGATAAAGCATTTAGGAGCTGCATCTGTACATTAGTAGTACAGGGGGCAGTCCTGGGGTAAATATTTCTGATTCCTATCCATAGATCTAAATAAATGCACTGATTGTTCCAGCATTAAGCTAGACAAGCTCCACAACTCTTTAAAATTTTCATTCAAGAAATATCAGGGACTTCAATTACAGATGCAAGATAAAAAGCATCACAACTGAAATCCCTGAATAAATTCTTCTTCCAGCACAGATCTAGGTGAGCTCCACACTTCCTTAACCTCTGTACAGCATTTAAACCATCTAAAATTGTGGAAGACGTCTTGCTGGATCAAACAATGACAGACAGTCACTTGAGTGGCTAATGTAAATTTCCAAAAGGTATGTAGCAGAATTTAGTAAAGAACAGTTTATGACCCAGACCCTCAACCATCTCCCTAAGTGGTAATGTACAGCAAATCACTCAACTTTTCAGTTGTTAAGCAAGAAGAGACAACGTCAAAGTAAAGGATTTTATTCATTGTTCTATGTGATTCGGAAAACTGCAACAAAGACCTGGTTTGTAGCTTTGAAATCTGAAAATGCTAGATCTACTGGTACAGTGATTAGGTACCAGACTGCGATTTCAGTGAACTGGTCTTGACTATGAATATCTGCATAAATATCCATGTCTTCAGGTAAGACATTATGCAATACTTCCAAGGAGCTAAGGATAGCTCTTCACTCTTTAATCAATAATTTGATTACAAAGCATGCAACTCAAGCAGATAAAATATACTGCTCTTCAGAAATATTACAAATTATTCGAATGCCTACAAGACAGCTGACTATTTACAGTCTTCAACATCATTTATTTGGGTTCTTTTAAAACTTGATTATAAACACCCAAATATTCTTGACTAAACACTTTTCTATAAAATAGTAATTCCTTGTTAATCGGGTCCAAGATTATCCTTTCCATAGCCTTGCATGAGGTTAGCTAGACTTATGGCTCAGTAGTTTCCTGGGTCCATTGATGGTCCCCAATTGTGCAGGGGGATGACTATTGCTGTCCTCCACCCTACTAGGAAAAGCCTGTATGGAGACTGGTTAAACAGAGGTCTGAATGGGTCTGCTAGGTCATGTTTCAAGCTATTTAACAGGTACCCTGGGATTCCATCAGGGCCAATTAATGCCGCATTGCTAGCACTACATGTAGTATTAATTAATATTCTGTTAGTGTGGCTATTACCTATCACAATATGGCAGCCATGTATTGATCAATTAATGACACTGCTCAAAGCTCAAGCACCAACTCAGAAACCAAATAATTTTATTACTCACCTTTG
Source organism: Protopterus annectens (assembly GCF_019279795.1). Lineage (NCBI taxonomy): Eukaryota > Metazoa > Chordata > Ceratodontiformes > Protopteridae > Protopterus > Protopterus annectens. The sequence continues at coordinate 315,314,266 of NC_056736.1, read as the reverse complement.
TAACTTGTTGAATGACTTGCTTTGCATTTGCCAATAATCACAACAAATGTTGTTACCTTGCACATAAGATCTGCTATTATACAGCTTCATAATTCCCCATTTATCATTTGTCCCAAAGACTTCACTTTACAATAAATCCAATCTTCTTCGACTGCTCCGTTAGGGGTCGCCACAGTGGATCATCTCTTTCCATTTCTTCCTGTCCTCTGCATCTTGCTCTGTCACACCAACCACCTGCATTGTCCTCTCTCATCACATCCATAAACCTTATCTTAGGCCTTCCTCTTTTCCTGTTACCTGGCAGCTTCATCCTTAGCATCTTTTTCCCCAATATACAATGCATCCCTCCTCAGCACATGTCCAAGCCAATGTAATCTTGCCTCTCTGGCTTTGTCTCCAAACCTTCCAACCTGGGCTGACCCTCTAATATACTTATTCCTAATCCTGTCCACCCTCGTCACACCCAGTGCAAATCTTAACATCTTTAACTCTGCCACGTCCAGCTCTGACTCCTGCCTTTTTGTCAATGCCACTGTCTCCAACCCATATAACATAGCTGGCCTCACTACCCTCTTGTAGACCTTTCCTTTCACTCTTACTGGTGCTCGTCTGTCACAAATCACTCCTGACACTCTTCTCCACCCACTCCATCCTGCCTGTACTCTCTTCTTCACCTCTCTTCCACACTCACCATTACTCTGAACTGTTGATCCCAAGTATTTAAACTTATCCACCTTCACCACCTCTACTCCCTGCATCCTCACCATTCCTCTTAACCTCCCTCTCATTTACACACATATATTCTGTCTTAGTTTTGCTGACCTTCATTCCTCTTCTCTCTAGAGCACATCTCCACCTCTCCAGGGTCTCCTCCACCTGCTCTCTACTCTCACTACAGATCACAATGTCATCTGCAAACATCATAGTCCACGGGGACTCCTGTCTAATCTCGTCTGTCAACCTGGCCATCACCATTGCAAATAAGAAAGGGCTCAGAGCTGATCCTTGATGTAATCCCACCTCCACCTTAAACGCATCCATCACTCCCACTGCAGACCTCACCACTGTCACACTACACTCGTACATATCCCGTACCACTCTTACATACTTCTCTGACACTCCCAACTTCCTCATACAATACCACAACTCCTCTCTATTTACCCTGTCATATGCTTTCTCCAAGTCCACAAAGACACAATGCAACTCCTTCTGACCTTCTCTGTACTTCTCCATCAACACTCTCAGAGCAAACATTGCATCTGTAGTACTCTTTCCTGGCATGAAACCATAATGCTGATCACTAATCATCACCTCCCTAGCTTCCACTACTCTTTCCCATAACTTCATGCTGTGACTGATCCATTTAATCCCTCTGTAGTTACTACAGCTCTGCACATCACCCTTATTCTTAAAAATCAGTACCAAAACACTTTCTCCATTCCTCAGGCATCCTCTGACTTTCTAAGATTTCATTAAACAATCTAGTTAAAAACTCCACTGCCATTTCACCTAAACACCTCCATGCTTCCACAGGTATGTCATCTGGACCAACAGCCTTTCCATTCTTCATCCACTTCATAGCTGTCCTTACTTCCTGCTTGTTAATCCATTGCACTTCCTGATTCACTATCACCACATCATCCAACCTTCTCTCTCTCTCATTCTCTTCATTCATCAGCCCCTCAAAGTACACTTTCCATCTGCTCAACACACTCTCCTCGCTTGTGAGTACGTTTCCCTCATTATCCTTTATCACCCTTACCTGCTGCACATCTTTACTAGCTCGGACCCTCTGTCTAGCCAATCGGTACAGGTCCTTTTCTCCCTCCTTAGTGTCCAGCCTTTCATACAACTCTTCATACGCCTTATCCTTAGCCTTCGCCACCTCTCTCTTGGCTATGCACCTCATCTCCTTATACTAGTCTACTTTCTTCATCTCTCTGATAATCCCACTTCTTCTTCACCAACTTCTTTCAATGTATACTCTCCTGTACTTCCTCATTCCACCACCAGGTCTCCTTATCCTCCTTCCTCTTTCCAGATGTCACACCAAGCACCTTTCTAGCCATCTCTATTACTAGCTCTACTGTAGTTACCCAGCTATTCGGTAACTCTTCATTGCCACAATAAATGCAATATTTTCATAAAATATTTTATTAAAACATTAAGCCAAAACAGTAATCCTAATTAATTTTCACTTGGAGTCAAGTCTCTGGCAGGGCACTATGAATAAAGTATGCCATTATTCACCCACAATATGTTCGTACCCAAGTTAACTCTGCTTCGAAGTTGATCAACTCGATTTAAAAATAAATAAAAGAATATCTAAAGTGTTCTAAACTCTGCTGCAGAGCAATTTTAGTGAATTTCCCTCCACTCTGCTGCAGAGCAATTTTAGTGAATTTCCCTCCGTTTTCTAAGTCAAGCAGCGTTACTCAGAAATACGCTATACAGAACAAAAAGGAAAAGGAACTCAACTAGACACAACAATGCTATCTTGCTAACAGAAGGGTTTAAATTCTGCGTCTTTCCACAATCTACAATACATACTAGAAAAACTAATGCTGAAGATCCTATGATCTCTTCTGTACCTCTATTCAAGGAGGACACCATTACTTACCAATATACAGAACTTCAAAATTCCAGACAGTTGTCCAGAAGTAAACTATAGGAGACAGCAATGAAACAAAGACTACTGGTCATCCCAATCCATGTATGTGTACAAAGATAAATGTATCTGGAAAGGTGATCCTGTCCTATTCTTAACAGGACAGCTGCAACACACTGGAGAAAATCTGGGAATCAGACAAAGATGTTGAGACAAGCTTTATTCAAGACCCTACCACATTCCTGAACACATGGAAATGGCAGTGTATTCAGGGGTCTATTGTCTATGACATCTCCTGAACTACCCTGAAACATATTTGGTAAATTGGTAACAACTCATGGTTGGCATCTGAACCTGTACTGGTGCTTGCATTGGTTTCAAAAACTGGTAAAGGCTTAACTACATAAACAATGAAGAATGTTCAGTATCAATTTCAAAATGACAAAATGTGCTAGGAAAGCCTACACAGAACTCTTGTTCAGAAGTATATCCCCACTGCAGAAGTACATGTTTGGGCTATAAGCTTAATTTACCAAAAACGTAACTGCTAAATGAGCACCCACAGGCTTTTAGACAACAGTTATCAGTGGTAGTGATGTACCCTTTGTCTCCCATGACACCAACTGATGTACCATTATTGACCTTAATGATACAGGGTTTTATTCCCAAAGGGTGCCTTCAAGAGTACATTCCATTTGAGTAAGTGGCTGAAGTCTTTTGCCTGTACTTCTTAATCTCACCCATTTTTAGCCTTTAACATTCCACAGTCTACTTTCACTGGGCACAAAACCGATACTGGAGGAATGGCTGCAAAACACAAAAGAATTTTCATGCAGGGACCAAAGGTCCAGATAACAAACTTCCATCAGCTGAAGCCCATTTAATAAACCTGTACAAGAATCCCACTAAAAGATCACCCATCATTATGGTTTCAGATTTAAATATGCATATAATAAAGAAGCAGCAACATTAGATGAGGCAGAGTTTCAAGTACTGTAGCACTGATTAAAAATATTCTTTACTAAGAAAATCCTTCATCCTTTAAAACAGATATAAGTTCAAACACTACATTAGGAAGCAAAACTAACAACAGCAAAATGTTATTCTTGTACTACAGCAGATGAAACATTAATTTTGTTATAAAACAAGGGCAGTAGATAAAAGTAGTTACGCTGAAAATGTAGAATTTGTGAGGTTTTATTTTCACAGAACAGAGAGACTGGTGCAGAATACCTGTGCAATCACTCAGAGAAAGTAAATATGGCAACCTATCAGATTGCAAGGAAAAGCAGAAGACAAGCATACTGAAAAAAATGACTTTATATTTAACATTATGGCACAGTCTTAACCATCCACTGGCTTCATGACATGAAATATCACGTTCTGACGTAATCCAATACAACAATCTTTGTCTTATTCAGTTTTTAACAGTGAACCTAATGAATGAGAAAACCCTATTTGCCCTGCACTATATCACTAACCTTCATAAGAAAATAATGCAGAACAGGGAAATTACCTTACATCAGAGACAGTGAATAATTAATAAAGACAGCTAACAGGGTACTAGTCACAAAGCTTCAGTGACCACTGATAATATTATACCACAAAGAAGTTTGATGGAAAAACAACTACAATTTATCACTTAGATGACATCCGTGAGCCTGCATAATGACACAATAATGTGAAATTACAGTATTCAGTGTACTCTGCATTACAAATATCTATATCTATAATGACATGCAAATGAATGGGAGGGTTTATCTGCAATGCACTTACTATTTAATATGAATCATTATAACAATGACACACTGGGAATGGAAAAGTGTGATAAAACATCAAATATATTGTTTAGATACTCATAAAATGGTGCAAGAAATACTCCCTTCCTCCACTGCAGTAGTCATATAGTATCAGAGATGGCAGCTAATGCATATAGTGAAAAAGAGGGCAGATCTTATAATATGCTGCACTACTTACATAACGTCAGCATCCATGTGTGATAAACGTACCAGAATGTTGAATACTGTACACAGTCTAAAAGACAACTGAAGTCACTAACCCTGAAGCAACATTAACCCTTTTTTATGACAGAAAAGTGGGATACTGTCACCAATGCACAGCTGATAAAGCCTAAGTGATCCTGCCTAATTGTCTGAACTACGGAATGGAGAACTCTGGCTCAGTTAAATAGTCAAAGAAGTCAACATCCGTGCCAAACGACCCAAATTATTACAATGCAAGTGCACTTATCATGCAGTTCAGTACACCACAGTAATGGCATGAGAGTAGAACTGCAATGAGTTTAGTTGACTGCCATCAGCAAACTAGCTTAATGGCAAAAAACACATGAGTAAGGGGGATGCTTTGTCTACAGGGTACAAGCAATTTCAACTAAGCAATCATGACTAAAATAAATTATAGAAGGATGGATGATCCCTACCTACAATATCGTAATGAAGTGATGACTTTTGGATGTAATCCATTGTAATGGTGAGGAATGCCTCCAGTGGATGAGTGAAATGTTATCAGAGACACTGCCTAGCAACAGAGCACAGTACAACAATGGAAACTGGCTTAGTATATTGCAGGCAACCTCAGTTCAAATAGCGGCCTGGGAGCCTGTAGGAGCTGGCAGGGGTGGATGAAGGGAAAGTCCACCACCGGCTTACCCACCCTGTGGGGGGGAAAAGATATACAAGTTCAAAGGTGTAACGCCAAAGCCTTTATAAGCCCTAGCCATGCAACCCAAATCTATCACAGGAATTATTGTGCATTACAGGTTACTTTAAAGGGTGCATGTTAACTAGGGCACGATTTAATGGTTGCCTCTGTCCATCAGGGACATAGATGCCAGACCAGGGGTGACTTTTTGATTTCCCATCCACTGGTCCAGGTTATACTTGAACAGGGTGGGGGAAGGGCTTTGCTACACATAGATGAAAAGTCTATTCCAGAGAATGGGAATTTACTGAGATACATACCTGTTTGCATCATAAGCAAAGTTTATATACTTGGATCTCATAGTTCTGATGCTGTTCATTCTATGGATAAGTCAAAGGTTCATCAGAGCGGGATCCACGGATGCCCTGTATGCCAGGTATAGATCAACTCTAAGCAGTCTGTAGGAAACAGAATATAGGGGATAGGGCTTTGAGGTGATCTGTATAGGAATTTGCATTTATGCCCTAATTTCTGGCTTGCAACACAGAACATACCTATGAGAAGCCCACACACAGATATGTGCAAGCTGCACTGTGAGTCAACAGGAAACTGGAATGCGAAGATATGCTTCCCCTCAGAGGGCAACTATAGTAGAGTTAGAAAGAGTCATTGCAATGGAGAAGTATGCTTGACTGGGAATAGGCTAGACCACTCCACAGGACCAGCAATGCTGGCACACTCCCCACCAGCTAACTCTCACTGTGAATGGATGAGCTCATGTGAAATTTGCAAGCAGTAATGAATGAACCTGAAGGCTCTTGTCTGACCAAGATCCCAACTATGGAATAAATGGTCTGAGTGAGTGCAAGTAAAGGAACTAATGGTCATGGTCCAGTGGGGGTAAAAAAAAAAAAGTATAAGCTGTCAACATAGTAAAAGTGATGTCTAATGATACAAGAAGTTAAATGGGAAACTTTTAAGATGTATGATGCATGAGATGCTAGGGATTCTCTGACCCTGCATTTTGATATTCCCCAATGGAATTGCGTGTCCTTCTTAAAGGTTACAAAGTTTGTGGTATCAGAGATCATAACGGAAGGCCAAGTGGTACAGTGGTTAAGGTGTATGCCTTTCAATCACAAGGTGCAAGGTTTGATTCTCACTACTGGAAAGAGCTTTACAGATTGAGGTTGTATATTTTGGGGCTGGGAGGGTGGCCTAATGGTTAAGGTGTTTGCCTTACAAACACAAGGTGCACGGTTTGAGTCTCACAAGGGATAATTGTCTAGGCTTAAAATGGCTCACAAGGGCAGTTAGCTTAGTACTAATCTATGAATACACTTAACTTTCCATAACATTAGAAGGGAAAGTAACAAACTATACATACCACTGTAAAATAAACAACTGAAATGCCACTAACTTTCACACTACTACTCAGCCTTTCACTCAAACTCCTTTCATCAAAAACAGCATCACTTCGTAACTTTTCAAACTGTAAATGAGAATAAGAAGTGCTCTGATTTACCCATTGTGCCTTAATGCACAGATTACAATTCATAGATTACAGCTCAACGTGAATATGTATTCCAGTTCCCAAACTTCCAGGCTGAAAAAAAGTGTACAGCCTTCTTTGCCCCAGTACCTCTGCTTGTTCCAGTTTACCCATTTCTATAAGATCTGCTATTAATTTTGATTACTTCACCTGAAGGTACAGCTTATCGCGAAGACAGAGAGGTATATACTCTCCTGCTGAATGCAATTAAGTTCCTGCTGCTTAACACCCGTTATAAAATACTTCTAAATGTAACTATTTAAGTCATGGTTAACTAAAATTAGTGCCATATATAGATGTTCTTAGTTCAGAACAAAACATTAATGAATTTGTTTCCATTAGTAGGCCAGCATCGCATTCACCCTTTACAAAGCACGTCTTCCTTGGCTAGGGCTGTAGGAAAGTTGTAACTCATTAATTATAAATTGTAGAGTAAAACAGGCATCCAAAAGGTAAATGACACAAATTGTGACTATTCAAACTGCTTTGTGCACACCAACACATACACCAGCATACATATATGCAGTGCTCACCAAAAATGCAAGCACTGTACACTGAGTGTCAACACGGCATGTTTTGAAAAAATGTGAAAAACAAAAAGCAATACAAACTGAAAAATAATGTAGCATCACCCATAGTATCACAAAAGAAGCTTTAATGTAAATACACACACACACACACACATATATATATATATATATATATATATATATATATATATATATATATACACACACACACACACACACACACACACAGTAATTAAGATTTTTTTGCACATCAAAACATCAGAATTTCACCAAAACTTCCTCCTGCAAACAAAAATCTTCCTTTAAATATAACTAATGTCCTACAAACTTGGATCACAAGTATTTAAATGTGTAAATACATTAGTAAAAAAAAATGTAAAGCCATACAAATACATATAATTCATAAAATGTGTTCAATAAAATTATTTTTTTTATGTCAAATAGCTTGAAACAAAGAACATTAAAAAGAATGAATAATACGCTTTACAATTTTGCTGCCTGAAGTTTTAAAACACTTGATTAGATACCAAGTAATTCAAGCCCCGAAGGGTTGGGTGACTTTTAATAAAAGTTGCCAATATTAATTCTCTGTATTACAGTCTGGCTTCCCTATTACCTTCCCTCTCAGTGGCAGGAACTTTTTACAGTATAACGACTTAAAATTTCTTAGTGTCAACACAATCCTGTTTGCGTTTTCAAAGGGCATTACAAGTGTCATTCCTGCTTATAGAGTCATTCCTGCTTATAGAATACACAAGCGCAAATTCTATACCTTATCATACCCAATCTTATAAAAAGCTGCATTAGTAAGGCAGCTAGCTATATAAACCACTCTATTGTATGAACTTGCAGATAAATGTGTAGAGTCATATATAAACCTAAAACTGGGAGTTTAGAAGAAAATGATCTAAGAGAAGAGTTGCTTAATTTAATAGAGATGAACAGACATATTAAGATCAATGAAAGAAATAGACTACAGAAAGTCAATAAAGTGCAAAAAGTTAGAAGTTTGATAACATGAATGAACACAGTAATTAGGACTGTCCTTAGAGATTCATGAGATATAACAGAAGTAAATAGGATACATTATTTGCAGCTAAATTAATAACAGACAAAACACTGGGTAGTAAGGGAAAGGAAAGGGGGAAACTGAATGCCATCATGGAAGTATTGAATAGAGAAAACTATAAAGCAATTAAGACAAATGTCACTGTTAGAAGAGTATAGAAGAGGGAACAGATCAACAAAAATACTCAGAAAGATGGACATGATAAAAGCAATGCACAGTATCGGGACAGATCAAGATCTATTGTGCACTATTGGAAATAAACTAAAAATATCACCACAGGCAGAAAAACTTGGAAGATATCCAGATACATTTAAAGGAAAAGTACAAAATAAGCAATGTATTGATGACAAAAAAGTTTTACAGAGATTTGGAAAACAAGGCAAAAGGAATTGAAACACCACAAAAAAAAAAAAAAAAAAGAAATAGATACATTTTGGAGAAATATGTAAGAAGACCCTGTGGAACATAACAAAAATGTTAAATGGATAGAAGTAAAAGAAAGAATAAGAAGTTCAAATGTACAGGAAATGCAATGGGATGAAGTAATGGCCAGAGAGACAAACAAAGTTAAGAAAAGCTCCTAATTGGAACACCATAGGCCCACATGCAGTCCCTATCTTCCGGTTAAAGTATTAAAATCTTTACATGAAGATTTAGCCATGAGTAATAACTATTTATACGCACACCCCAAACAGACACCAGCCTGGCTAACAGGAAAATCAATACTCCTACTTAAGAGTGAACCTGCAAGTTATCCTAAAAACTATAGACCAGCAACTTGCCTTCTGACAACAAACTATACATTGAAATTGATATCGATAGGGTTTATAGTCATTTAGAAGAAAACTCAATCATGGCAATAGAACAAAAGGGTAATAAAACAAAGTCATATGGAACAAAGGATTATTTGACATTAGATGGTCATAATAAAGAACTGTAAAAAGGGGAAGATCTAAGTATAGCATGGACAGACTACAAAAAAAGCATTTGACGGTATCCCACATTCATGGATAAAAGAGTGCTTAAAATGTGTAAGATACACCCGACAATGACCAATTATATTACAGCAGCCATGAAACAGTGGCAAACCACTTTGCAATTAAGCCATGATAAAGGACAAATTATTATTCCGGAGATAAAGATTCAAATGGGGATATTCCAGGGTGATTCTCTGTCACCACTGTTCTTCTGTCTTGCCCTTAACCCATTAAGCTGTCTACTTAACAGATTAGGTCATAGCTATAAATTGGCTCCCAGAAAGCAACAAAGTGTAAAGACTTCTCATCTTCTTTTTGTAGATGATTTAAAACTGAACAGATAATCTGATAGGGAACTGAAAACACAACTGAAAATGATTAAAATGTAAGAATGTCACTTGGCCTTGATAAATGTGAGACCAGTTGACATAATGTTTAAGGTCTTTGCCTCCCATGCACAAGGTTCGATCCTGCCATCTGACCAATGCCTGTTTGGAGTTTGCATGTTCTTCCTGCATCTCTGTGGGGTTCCTCCCACATCTGAAAAACATGCTGAGTGTTTCCATCTCAAACTCACCAATGAATGGAGCTGTGGGCAGCAGCACAGACTCTATATGGTGCCCTATAGGAGGAAGAGTTGTACAGACCAACCACTTTGGGCATCTACTGTGGTGCACAGAATTCTCAAGATAGGAGAACATGGATCACAGACTGTGTGCAGGGGCAGGGCTACCCACTCAGTGTAAAATACAGCTCTGGTGATTCGATCATATTGACTCATGTTGCCCAGTGAGCATGGGTAGTTACCGGTGGGTTGAGGACCCGGTCTACTTCGTCCTATGTCAGGGACTCATGCTAACGGTAAGAGGGGTATACGTTTCCCTATTGGCCAGTGTGTGCCTGCCATAAAGCCCAGCAGCCTGGGTCAATAAGCTACTGGCCAGCCAGTGTCTAGTTGCCCAGCCTGGGTTTCCTGGGATAGCTCTGTTGAGCAAAAGCTGGAGGTAAAACCAATCAACCTGCCACACATGAACTAAAACTTGTTACACTTAATGTGGGTTCACTGACAGAAGGCAACTTGGAAGTGGATGACATGATGATAAGGAGGAGGCTGGACATCCTACGTATTCAAGAGGCAAGATGGAAGGGCAGTGCAGCAAAGCCACTTGGCTTGGGATCCAGAGGGGGACAGGCTAGAAATGGTATGGGAATTGTGGTGAGAGAGGTTTTAGAAGGCAGTGAGGGATATCATCAGAATTACTGAAGACTCATGGCAATCAGACTCCAGTGTAATAATAGGGCAGTGTTCATAATCTCAGCCTATGACCCACAGCACGGTTGTGATAGTGAGGAAAATAATGCATTCAGACAGCAGCTGCAGGACTACTAGATAAAGTAGGAAAAATGGGCGACTTGAATGCACATATCAAGACAGACAGAAAAGGATATGAGGACTGCCTGGGTACACATGGATGGGGCACAACAGGAATAAAGAAGGACAGGCCATTCTAGATTTCTCTCTAGCAAATGGCTTGATAGTAGCCAACATATGGTTCAGAAAGAGAGACAGTCACAAGATCACATACAAGAGTGGCCAGCATGCAACTCGGGTAGACTTCCTCCTAGTAAGGAAACGGCACTGGGGTAGAATCAGTGATTGCAAAATCATTCCCAGTGAAACAGTCAGCCCACAGAAACCAATGGTCTGTGGAAAATGCATAAATATAGCTGCAAATATAAAAAACTCTTGGAACAACCTCATGTTGATCAAGATCAAATGCAGGAACTGTTAAGGAGCCATGAATATAAACCAAAAGATGAAAGGTTAATACTGGTGGCCCAAGATAGTGGACTAAGTACACATTGGTTTACAAAGTCCATTGAACATGTTGGAGAAACAGACAAATGTAGATTTTGTAAAAGAGAATTGGAAGCAGTCACACATCTTGTTGCTGGTTGTGCTATACTAATTGCAGAAGGACTGTATACTGAAAGGTATAATAATGTGGCAAGACTGTTGCATTGGGGATTATGCAAACATTACAATATTGAAGTAGCTGAGAAACACTGGAAACATGAGCCAGAAAGCATCATAGAAAATGATGAAGTTTATATCACATGGGATCATCTATTCCCAACACTTCATATAACAGATGCAATAAAACCAGATATAGTAGTCCATAAAAAGAACGCAAAAGTAGCATTGATTATTGAAATTGCTACACCTAGTGACTACAGTGTCTTACGTACAGAGAGACAAAGTCATAAAATACCAGGATTTACAGGCAGAAACAAGGGCAATGAGGATACCCAGACAATTCCAATAGTAGTAGGAACAATGGGTCTTATAAAAAGAATTTACAATCGCACTTAGATAAGTTACCAATACATGTAACTTCATACGAATTGCAGAAAGTCATTACTGGGCACATTGCAGGTGCTGCAAATAGCACTTCTGGCTAACATCAAAGATTTAAACAATATTAATTATATGAACTTTAATCATACTTTGATTTAGTAAGGGGCTCCATTCCCATCATGGTATTAGAAACCCAAAAGACTTGGAGAAATTAAAAAAGGGAGTAAGCACCATAAACATCCCACAAACAAGATTATGTTTATTGTGCATAACAAAGCAGTACAATATATGAACAAATAAAGGACCAAAGTAGTAGGTCAAATAAAGTATAAGCTGCCACAAAAATAAACACATTAAAAAAATGTACTATACAAACACTAACAGTAGTAACCAAACAATCATAAAAATATGCCCACTATGCACACTGCCTGAGCGAATCATTTTAAAATATAGAAACGTCTGTCGTTATCAGCCGTGTACACACATCTGCACTTTTTAATTGTTTCACAACACACAAACTTCACATCTTTAAGACTGGCTTGCAGCAGTTTACAGTTAATAGAAATAAGACTATCACCTATGTAATTACATACCTTGCCATTATCTTTGCATTCATAGCAATAAAATTATTATTTATGCCACTTTCATTAAGGCACCTCTTCTGTCTACAACAATTATGGCAGTGGTATCTTTTGCAGCTAACAGCCTCATGTTTGTTACATGTCACCAGTTCCCTATTCATTTTAAGATAATGCTCAGGTATGAAAAGCCTCATGTAGAGTATCATGCATTCATCTACAAGCTAAGCAGCAGTGTACATTTGCAATTTAAACATTCTTTTCTGTGTTTCAGTAAACACCATCCTTAATTGCTTTATAACACTTATACTAAGACATGCTAACAAAACTAATACAGAAGTTAACCAGTGAAATGCTCATCTGAAATGTATATAAACATGTTCTGCTTGAGTAAGCAAAATTTGTAACCAGGTTTCATCTACTGATTTCTCACATGATGCGATTTACATTCCTGTGGGTAGAGCAAGTGTATGGTGCATTAGTCATTTCCCAAAATAGGCTTACTTCATTGAAAGTCTGGGATTTTTCTGTTAAGTGCCAATTTTTTCACAACAGACTGGTTTTACTAGATCTATTGTCTGTTTCTTAAATGGCTCTTAGCAATAGGATTACAGAGCAAACAAAAAAGTGCTCCTATTACCCAGTGCAGCTAAAACGGTTGCTGCAGTTGCTCAAACAGTGAAGCTAATACACCCAGAAAGCAACCTTTCACAATAAAGCACATTGCCTTGTTATAGATTAAAAAGAAGTTATGTAATTACCATAACGTTCCATCTATTTTGTCCATTTTCATTCCTCCTCAACCGATTGGTTCGGATCCGATCCTTGGATCTGACTCTGCTATTGCTAAACCAAAAATTCTTGAGTTTCTCCCTTACCCATAATGCATGATCCCTAAATTACCTTAGATCCTTGTTGGCTGATTTTACCATAAAAGAAAGATTTATCATGCATAAATAAGGAGATATAAAACTACATGCACTCAATACAGAAAGAAACTATATCTGGAACTCAATATAAAAAACAGTGATGTCTCTTTAAAAGCACCTTCTTCCAGAAGTTTGTAAATAGAAAGGATGGGAGTTGGTGGGCAGGAAGTTAAGGAAGAATGAAAACTGACAACATAGATGAACGCTATGGTAAGTACATAACTTATCGGATGTTGTCAATTTTCATTCTATCCTTAACTGATGGAACAGAGTCCCCAGCTACGTAAAATACTTGCTGGTCTACAAGGAAGGAATTTAGCTGAACTAAATGATGCTCTACCTCTGGAGACCAGATCCAATTTGTAATGAGTAACAAAAGTTTGGGGAGTAGCCCAAGTTGCTGCTGCACATATGTTGTCCATGGACATTCTGGAAAAGAAAACTGACATGTTGCCATGGACCTAGTTGAATTAGCTCATACTGGCTGTGGTAAGGTAATACACAAATTGTATACATAAATGAGATACAATCAGTTAATCATCTGGCTAAAGTTACTTTGGCAACTGGTTTACCCAACTTCAAGTCCGCAAAGGAAACAAACAACTGATCTGTTTTCATGGGTGCTGGAACCATAGAGTGCAGGGGGAGGGGAGCCCTCCCACTTTTGAAGATCATCCATACCTCTGCCCCTTTCGTTTCCCATGCCTCCAACTGCCGCGATGATGTCAGCACACCTATTTCCAGTTGTTTTTGCGAGCGGAAATGGATTTCAGAAGCTGCTGAAACAGAAAGGATTCGATTTCCAGAATAATGGAGCAGATTAGCTGCTGTAGGGCGGGAATGACAGGATGTAATTGCAGAGTGGAGCAGACAGACGCTGATGCGGGAACAACAGGATTTAGATTTCATTGCAGAGTGGAGTACTAGTCTATCAGAATGAGTACACACTACTGGTGTGTGTGTGTGTGTGTGTGTGTGTGTGTGTGTGTGTGTGTGTGTGTGTGTGTGCGTGTGTGTGTGCGTGCGTGTGTGTGCGAAAATGCCCCCAGCAGGATACATCTGGTGGCTAGAGGTACTCAGGCTCAAACCCTGTACCTTGGGTAGAGGTAAAAGGAGCCTAAAATCCCTAACCACCATCACTTGCAAATTTATGCCTCACATTTTTGTTCTGTTCCTCTGGTTTGCAGAAGTGGTAAAACCTTTTACTCTAGCAATTTTCTAAGGTTATAAAATCAGTATTTGAAATGTGTCCCTATTTTGTGGCTGTATTCCCCCATTAATGGCTTTATTCTTGTGCCAAGAGGTTAAGAACTGTGGTGAGAAGTGAGAACTGAATTCACTAAATGATATGATAGCCATTTAAGTTTGTCTTCCTGTTTTTCAAGAAATTGCTGGTTTAACTTAGTGGTACGTTGCTCTGACTGTAGTGCACAGGTTTCTGGGTTCAAGACTTGGCAGTGAAATGCATGGTGGTAACAACATTTTATGCAAGCAACTTTCCAAAATTATACACGCAATGTTCAAAATGTGTCCCTGGTTTTTGGCCTTTTGCCCCCCCCCAACTGAAAATAAGTTCAAGAAGCTATGCAACATGCCTATGGCTTACACTCTACTCTGATTCTGTATTTATATATTGTGTGTAGAAGTAGATTGTTATCATGGAAATGTTCTGAATAGGGCAGTTTTATCATTATCGGTGCATGCATTTTGCTTCATTGCCTACTAGAAAAATCTTCAGATAATAAATTTAATATGCAATTGTGTGTGGAAGTTGACTGTTATGAAAATATTCTGAATAGGGCAGTTCTGTCATTATTGGTGCATGCATTTTGCTTCATTGCCTACTGGAAAAATGTTTAAACAATAAATTCAAAATGTGCCCTAACTTAAGTCTAACAAGTGTGCTGTATTATACAAGGAATATAATTTAATACATTCAGGAAGGTGAATCAAGGAATGCATACATGTATGCATGGCCCTAGAAATGTGTTTGAAAACAGCCCAGAGGAAAGTGTGAAAGGCTCAAAATCATGGGCAAACTTTAAGCTTTACTCTCGTTACCAAAGCAATGGATGAAGGTAAAACAGTTCACACCACATTACTTTGACCTGGCCATGCCTTTTGACACAATCCCCTATGCAGGTGTAATAAAAAAAGATGAATAATGTGGAAGCAAACACTTACATCACCAGCTGCATTACCAACTTGGCTCACAGGATGCAGGAGATCAAAACAGGGGAAGAGACCAGTCACTCATGGAGTCCCTCAGGGTTCGGTGCTGAGACTTTTTCTGTTTGGCATATACATCTCAAAAGTAAAAGGAAATACCAAAGAGTTTTGGCCAGCTAAGTTTGAGATGACTGCAAGCTAGGAGAAGTTACTGAATCCCCAAATGACTTAACCATCATGCAGGAAGGTTTGTCCCAAATAATAACTGGTGTCAAAATCATGACACTGCTGAGAAATTATCCAATTGTTTGGCATTTGGGAACTTGTGTGTACAGTGACCTAACTTTTGACCAACCTGTGCCCAGAGTCATAAGAAAGTCTTTCTATACTGCACAGCTTATAAACAAATTGATTGTGATTAGATGTAGAGATGCTGTTGTCCACCTTTACAAAGCTCTCTATGTCAGTCATTTTGTATAATGCCCACTTTAGCATGTATCTGTCCAGCCCCATGCAACAACTGGAATACCTTCAGAGATACCTTACTAAAAGGATACAAGTCCTAAACCATAGGTCTTGCATGGACCACCTCAAAGATTTATTACTATACTCAGTATCCTACAGAGTGCTTAGAGGTGACGTCTGGCATACAAAGCATCCTCTGACATAATACAGATGGGCCTACTGAACATCAGCAAGTCAAATGGCATCAGAAATACTCAGTCCAGGTATCTAAACGGAATGTTGTGGAGAGATGGATATATATCACAGAGGCTACCACTGTTCTGGAACAGACTATCCATAAAAATAAAGCTAAGCTCATCCATCCATATTCAAATGCAACTTGGATCCACTGATGTGTAATAGAAAATGTATTCCAGGATTTCCCCTCATGCTCTAATGGATACAGGCAGTTCCAAAATGCTGCATCCATTGCATGGCCCCATCACATTATCTATGGTATGATCACAGTTGTTCTCACTAGGGCTAATGTACAATTATCAGCCATGGTGATAGCGAAGACCAATCAGGAAATGTTAATTCAAGCACCAAAAGGGAATTGGCTAAGCTTAAAATGTCCTCCAAGTGAACCTATGTTGTGGTAGCAAATAGTTATAAAAAATTACCCTTTTTAGTTCACTAAGTGCCCCTGTCACCCCCCCCCCCCCCCAGTCTTTAACAGCTTCCAGCGCCTATGTCTGTTTTTCTTGCATCTTTTGTTCTATGCAGGTAAAAACATAACTGTCTATGAACATCCAATAAACGTAACATGTATTCACCTTTTTAGTAAAACTGGGGAAGAATACTGGCGAATTAATGGCTTGACTAATATTAGATTTTGACACCACCTTGGGAAAGAAGGAGGCATTTGTTTGTAACGTTACTCTATCCTTGTGAAAAATTGAGTATGGAGGTTTTGAAGACTATGCTTGAATTTCTGAAATTTGTCTAGCAGATGTAATGGCTAGTAGAAAAAAACATTTTCCAAGTAAGATATTTAAGGTCACATTTAGCTGCTGGTTCAAAGGGGGGAATGTGTAAGTTACTGCAGTACCAAATTGAGGTCCCATGGGGGAGTAGGGTCCTTAAAGGAGGTCTTAAAAGTAGAGTGCCTCTCATATAAGCTCTGCACAACGTATGAGAGGCTGCTGAGAAACCCTCAAATCCAATGTGAAAGTCTGATATTGCTGCTAATTAAACTTTAATTCATAGGTGTTTACTAGACTAACAACCACAAGGGTCTTTGTAAGCCCAACCATGTCCCAAATCTCTAACAAGTTCTGATACCCTTGCATGGGCCTGGGAGAGTAACCATTTACAGGTTACTTCCGTCCATTAGAGACATAGGTGCCAAACCAGGAATGAATTTACAGTTTCTCATCCAATTGTCCAAGTTGCACTTCAATTGGGTTAGGGAGAAACTCTGCCTCACATGGATGGGGAGCCTGTTCCATAGACGGGGTAAGTCTCTGGGATATACATCTCTCTCTCCAGCAGGTCCTGTTTATATCACAGACAAGGTTTAAGTCTTTAGAATGGGTAATTCTAGTGCTGTTTATTTTGTGGATATGCAGGAGGTCCATCACAATGGGGTCTGACAATGCCCTGTATGCCAGGCATAGATCTCCCCTCAAAAGCCTGTAGGAGACAGAATAAAGGGATAGGACCTTGAGGTGGTCTGCATAGGACATATTACTTGCGCCCTGTATTCTCTTAGTGAGGCACCTCTGTGGAAGTACCAATTGTTGGATATGCCTGGTTAGGTACACACCAAAGGGGGCATTGTACTCAATGATAGGTCTGATGAATGCTGAATACAGTGGAACAATGGCTTCCTTGGACTTGGATACCATACAATTGTTTATAGGTTGCACAACATAGAATGATTTCCTCACCACTGTAGACACATGATGATGAAAGGCTAGATTACTATCTATGTGTGTGTCCTTAAGTCCCTGACTACTGGGTCAACTCTAAGGGGTGTGTTGTCAATATGATAGTTACCACAGATGGATGACTTCCCAAAGGATACTATTATGCATTTCTTGGCATTTAGTTTTAGTCCATGACTCTGACACCAATTGTTTGCCTCTGTCAGCCCCTCCTGGAGAATGTTCGTGTCAGTGTGAGATTCAATGACGGCTCCTAATTTGCAATCATCTGCAAATTTAGTCAGCCAGAGACCACGGACACTGGCCTTGACTTCTGAGAAGCAAATGCCAAAAAAAAAAAAAAAAAGAGGTCCAAGGACTGATCCCTGAGGGACTTCACTTGTGACTGGCCTCTCTGTAGAGGTGGACCCCCCAATTCTAACTTCCTGGGTCATGTCTGTGAGCCAGTTGGCTATCCACCAGATGGCATACAGGTTTGTACATAACCTCTTGAGTTTGTCAACAATTCCTGAGTGGGATATTGTGTCAAATGCTTTGGCCAGGTCAAGGTAGGCAGTGTGAACGTCTTTACCCTCATCCATTGCTTTGGTGACCTTCTCGAAGAAGTCCACCAGGTTGAGTAAGCATGATCTGCCGTTGATAAAACCAAACTGAGTTGGGTACAGTGTCTGGAGGTTTACTATATCTCTATGATAATTCTTTCCATGGCTTTAACATATAAGACTTGTGCATCTGCAAGATGGCCCACCTTTGTGCAGAGGGATGATTGTTGCCGTTCTCCATTCATGAGGCATAAAGCCTGTTTGGAGGCTACAGTTAAATAGTAATTCCAGAGGCCCTGATAAGTCATGTATCATGCTATTTAGAAGGCATCCTAGGATATTGTCTGGGCCCATTATGCAGTGTTCTTAGTCTCAGAGAGTGCATTAAGGACCTGTTCCCAAGTGATACAAGGAGGAGTTATATTTGATGATATTTTCTAAGGGAAGGTTGAGGGGAAGACAGGGGCAAAGTTGAAGCTGAATTTATCAGTCAGGAGGTTTGCTACATCTTCTAGCTCAGTATGAGTGGCTCCATTTACAATGAGCTCTCTGCACAATTGTGTATTGCATTTGAGGCTGTGGACATAGCTAAAGAAAGTTTTGTGGTTGTCCTAGACCTGGGAGGCCAAACTTAACTCAAATTTGGCTTTGGTAGACTTTATTTGTCCTCTGAGTTGTTTGTTTAGTTTGATGCGAGTGTTTTTTTTTTTTTCTGCTGGGTGCTGCACCTCCTAATTTTTGCCATGATTTTCTTTTTCCTATTATACATCTGACTGATTTTGCGATTCCACCAGGGTGGCTTGTTTTTTAAGTTAGTTATGTACTTCTTCCAGGTGGGTACAGCTGCCTCTGTGCGGCTATTAACATGTTTGTACAGGGTTTCTGTGAACAGTTCTGTATAGGCAGGTTTTATTGTTACTTCAAAGGAGACCATTTTGTGGTCTGACCTTACCAGGGAAGACTTTACAGTATGGGGGGTGTGCAGCAGTCTCCCATATTAGTGAGGACCAGATCCAGTATGGTTACACCCCTGGATGGTGCACTGACTATCTGGTCCAGGGAGTTTGCGTTTACAAAATCCAGGAATATCTTTGGATGTACTTTTGGTGTCGTATAGGATTCCCAGTTCAGAGTGGGGTAATTAAAGTCACCCATGAATATGGTATTGGGTTGGATGGTTAGTGTTTCTAATAAGTTTAAATTCATGGTATGGGTTTCCTGAGTCATAAAGGGGGATCTATAGCTTGCAAGGAAGTGGTACTGGATTTTACCTATGGTGCTTTGAACACGGATCAGCTCAAGTGCACAGCTTTGAAGTATATTTATTTTTGATGTAAATAGAGACACCTCCACCTTTAGTTCTGCCTGTGAAGTAGCTGGCGTAAATGTGTGGAAGGCATTATAACCTTGCACTGTTGGTGTACTGGTTGAGGGACGAGCTCCTTCTTCAAAATGTATGGCCAGAAACTCAAGTAAATTATATATCAGAGCTGAAAAAGGTTCATCATGATTTTTATGTGCCCAGTAAAAAAATCTTTTCCACTTACTGGAACAGAGTTTACATGTTGAAGGTTTATGGGAAGATAAAAGTTTATTTCAGACAGGAGAAGAGAGCATAGGATGTCTGGCTATTAAAGGAATTGGAGAAACCAGGCTGCCAGCCTGAGATCTGATATGCCGGGGATGGATCATGCCTGTTGGATGAGACAGGAGGTCTGGATTGAGATCCAGAATCCAAGGTTGTTGAAGTAAGTAAGGCCAAAGGAAGGAAAATCAAATCTATAAAGGCCAGTGAGTGCAATGAGAAAGACCTTGCTCTTCAACATGGCAGCTTTCTGCTGGAATTTCACAATTAATGGGAATGGTGGGTAGGCATAAAGTAGACCGGGGGGGGGGGGGGGGCAATCCTGAGGTAGAACATCCCTCAGAAATTCCCCTGTGGGAGGATTAGGGCAAAGTAAAAATAAAATGGTTGAACTCACAAGTAAGTCAAGTGGTAACAAAAGCAAACAAATGTATAAACAAAAAACACTTGAACCACGCTGAAAAGAAAGCAATGTTATTCTTGCTGCAAGTTTAACAAACTGTAAATTTTCACCATACGTGGCTTCCTTACTCAAATCTAGCAGCATGCAGTGCATCAGTTTAATACTTTCCAAAATGTCACATGACAAAAAATGACGACTATAGAATGTCACATGACTATAAAATTAACTTAAGAGTTTCAAGACAGAAATTTTTATAAAATAAGATTAGAAACTTTTAGTTATGTACTCACCATAACTTCAGATGTTTGGGATCCATCTCGCCTACATTCTGAATGATGGGTTCGGAGCCGATCCCTCGGCTCCGACTCGGCACGCTTATGCCAAAGAGCGAAGTCTCTTATTGGCTGAGCTTACTATATCCCAGGATGCACCACCATCAGTCCCCCAGATCTAGTTTGTCCGCATACATGCACACATGCATACCCTGCTTATATAATATCGTCAGATGAAACAAGATAAAAACAGTGGAGCTCAAAACCGTTCTATCTCTTCTGATCTGCAAGGCAGGGGGAAGGAGGGTGGGTATCAGGAATGGGCGAGATGGATCCCAAACATCTGAAGTTATGGTGAGTACATAACTAAAAGATGTTATGTGATCCTATCTCGCCTACATTCTGAATGATGGGACAGCGTCCCTAGCACCTGAATCCTGGGTGGCTCACTGGAAAACACTCCTGAGTACCGTGGAACCAAATGAAGCTCGTCCTTTAGATGCCACATCCAATTTGTAGTGGGAAATGAAAGTGTGCGGGTTGGACCAAGTAGCCGCAGCACAAATTCCGAAATAGCGAGCTTGGAATGAAAAGCTATAGAAGTAGCCATAGCTCTGGTAGAATGAGCTTTGATAGATGATGCAAGTTGCTTATTTGAAGAAGAATAGGCCTGAGTTATGCAATCTCTGATCCATTTTGAGATTGTAGCTTTGTGATGGTTTGGCCCAATTTATTATCTGAGAAGGACACAAACAACTGGTCTGACTTACGAAGTTGCTGAGTTCTGTCTAAATAGAAGCGTAATTGCCTGTGAACATCCAATTTATGGAGAGTGTATTCTGCTTCATTAGAGAATTTTGGAAAGAAAACTGGTAGTTCTAGAGATTGTTGAAGACAGAAACTAGAGCAGACCTTTGGGACAAAGGATGGATTAGGCCTAAGAGATACTCTATCTTTGTGGAAAATCAGATATGGTGGTTTAATAGACAGGGCTTGAAGCTCTGAGACTCTTCTTGCTGAAGTAATAGCCACTAAGAATGCCGTTTTCCATGACAGATATTTTAATTCGCATGTAGCAGCCGGTTCAAAAGGGGGAGATGTTAATGCGCGAAGCACTAAATCAAGATCCCACGGAGGTGCAGGATGAAAAACTGGTGGTCTTAACAGACTTGCACCTTTAATGAATGTTTTGCATAGCCTGCTGCTCATCAAAGGAGGATCCGTGGATTCATGGAATTTAGAGATAGCAGCTAGTTGAACTTTAATAGTTGAGACAGAAGATCCCTGATTAAATAGGGATGTTAAGAATTTCAAAACCTCTGGGACAGGAGCAGTGATAGGGTCTAAGCCCTTGAGTTGAGCTCCAGATAGCAAACCTCTTCCACTTACTGAGGTACAATTTGTTAGTGGTGGGTTTGTGGGCCGAAGACAAAATGTGAACAACTTCCGGGTCTAGTGTGTGACTTCTAACTAAGGTCGGAAGTGGAGGAGCCAAGCTGTCAATTTCAGAGATTGAAGGGACTGATGCCAATGTCCCGACTGATGGATTAGCAAATCCGGGATCAGGTCTAAGGTCCACGGATCGTCCACTGCATGCTTTTTCAGGTAAGGAAACCATATCTGACGAGGCCAGTATGGGGCAATCAGAATCATTGAAGACCTTAGCTGAGAAGCTTTTGAATGACTTTGGGAAGGAGTGGAATTGGAGGAAAAGCATAAAGCAACCCTGTTGGCCAGGGTTGTGCTAGAGCATCCATGGCGGTACTTCCTGATGTGGAATCAAGGAGAAGAACCTTTGGCACTTGGTGTTTTGTGGAGTCGCAAATAGGTCGCAGCACGGCCCCCATCTCTTGAAAACCTGGGCTGCTACTGTGCGGTTTAGAGACCATTCGTGAGGAGAGAGAATTGTCCTGCTTAATTTGTCCGCCAATACATTTGACTTTCCCGGGATGTGGGTCGCTACCAAGAAGCGGTTGGTAGCTACCGCCCATTCCCACACTCTCATGGCCTCTCTGCAAAGGGGATACGATCTGGTCCCTCCTTGTTTGTTCAGATACCAAACCACCGACATGTTGTCTGTGTGGATGGCGATGATGCCCTGAGGAAGGAACTTGTGTAAGGCCTGTAGGGATAGAAGTACAGCCCTCATCTCCAACACGTTGATGTGGAGAAGAGCTTCGTCCGGAAGCCAGGAGCCCTGAACTAGCCTGCCCAGACAATGCCCCCCCCACCCTATCTGGGAGGCATCTGTCGTCAGGGTAACCACTGGAGGGGGGAGAACAAAGGGTTTTCCCTGATCCAAGTTGGATGTCTGAAGCCACCAGCGCAGGTCCCTTCTGCATATTTCCGTAATCATGATGTGATGATTGAGGGGAAGATCTTGAAAGGACCATTGAGTTGATAAGAGCCACTGAAGAATCCTCATGTGTAACCTTGCTAGAGGAACTAAAAGTACCGTGGCAGACATTGAGCCTAGAACCTGTAGGACCATCCTGGCTGGGGCTTTGGATCTCGAAATCAGAGCTTGAACTTGGCCCTGTAAGGTTCGGATCCTTTCGGCAGGAAGAAAGACACGCATCAATCTTGAGTCTATCTCTGCTCCTATAAACTTTATGCGCTGAGAGGGCAGCAAGACAGACTTTGACCAATTGAATGTAATCCCCAGGGAAACACCCAGGAGATGGTGGCTTTGAGGTTGTCCATAAGTAGATGCCTGGTGGTGGCAGTCAGGAGCCAGTCGTCGAGATAGGGAAACACTTGGAATCCAAGGCTCCTCAGGTGAGCCGTCACTACTGCCAAACACTTGGTGAACACCCTGGGGCTGTGGTGAGACCAAAGGGCAGAGCACAAAATTGGTAATGACTGGCTCCCAGGCTGAAGCGCAGATACCTTCTGGACACCTGATGTATCGGTATGTGATAATAGGCGTCCTTGAGGTCTATGGAGCACATCCAAACATCCTTCTCCAACAACGGGAGAATGGATTGCAATGTGACCATTCGGAATTTGGATTTCGTAACGGATAGGTTCAGTCTGCTGAGATCCAATATTGGTCTCAGGTCCCCTGTCTTTTTTGGCACTAAAAAGAACCTGGAGTAATTTCCTGATCCGATTTGGTCTGTGGGGACCGGTTGGATGACTCCTTTTTGTAGCAGCTTTGAAGCTTCTGCGGCTGCTATTTCCCTTTGACTGGGTGGTGGGTCCGGGATTCTCTTGGATGGAGGGGGTGAGTATTTGAATGGGATGGTGTAACCTCCGGCAATTATCCGAAGCACCCATCTGTCCTGAGTGATTGACTCCCAGGCTTTTAGGTGCTTGGCAAAACGACACCCGACTGGCTCCGGAGCAGCACAGCCGGGCAATCCCTCATGTCGTGTGGGAGGCTGAAGAGCCACGAAAGGACTCATGGTCTCCAGAATTGCGGGCCTCTGCCGCCTCTGGGACGGCGTCTCCCTGAAAAATTTCCCGCCCTCTGCCTCTGGACGGGAATGTTCCTGGTGTTGGGAGAAAAACTTTCGAGATTTTCGAACCACATTTTCCCCTCCTTGCCTTGGGGAAAGGCCGAAGGGAGTGGAATAACGGGCCCCTACGGCAGATAACGTTTTCCCTCTTGCTCACAGCGGTAAGGGTGTCTTTCACGTTGGGTCCAAACAATGAGGACCCATCAAAGGGAGCGCCGGCGAAGGAAGACTTGAAGGCCTCCGCAAACTGACACAAGCGGAGCCAGGCCTGTCTACGTAGAGCCACGCCTGTGCCTGCCGCTCTACCCGCCCCTTCGGCCGCATAGGATATGAGCCTCATGGACGAGTTAGCAATTGACGTAAGGATAGCCAACTGAGAGCTAACGGACTGGGCTAGCTGCTCAGGTAGGTTACCGAGAGGGAGTCTGACAACTCCTTGACCAGATCCCTCTGAAGCCTGGTAAAATGTGCCAAATAATTCAGAGACCTTAAGGTAAAGGCCGCTGAAGTCAGGGTGCGCTTCCACCTATCCATACTCCTAGACTCCTTATTAGGAGGATGGATGGACGTTGAAGCCTCTGCCACGTCCTGCTGTGTAGCAGATGCCACCACCATGGCATCTACAGCCACGCCTTTAGTAAGGAACTCCTTCTCGGGGGGAGCAGATAAGAATTTGTTGGCACGAGAAGGGACTGGTTCCACAGTATCCGGTGTTCCCACGCCTTCGACAAACTAAATCCAGAAGCTCGTCAGGCGGAGATACCCAGGAGGCGGAGGGCTGAGCCCCAAAGGCCTTGAGGAGCACTGATTCGTCCGCAGAGGGGGGTTTGGACATCCAGCCGCCTCGTTGTTTGAGGATCTCTAAGATGTCTGCAAAGGAGACATCATCCGAGGACGACTTAGGGGACCCCTCTGCATCATCCATATCCGTGTCCGATGTGATAGACTCGGGGGAGTCCACGTGCTTCCTCTTGCACGATCTCTTCCTTGGGGGTTCCTCTGGAGATGACTCTGAAGAACCCTCAGGAAGAGGGAACCCCACTGGGGTAACCTCAGGCCTCGGGGCTCCGCTGGCTACGGACAGGGGAACTGCCAAAGACCCAGTCTCCACGCCCAGGGAAGGTGCTGGTAAAACCGGAGAGATGGCCAAAGAGGATTTGGCCAAGGCACTCCTCATGGCTCTGAAAGCCGGACCTCCAGAATCCTGGGAGCGTCCAGTCTCCGGGCCATGATAGTAGACGGAAGTCCCGCAGTCAAGCACCGAGAGGAGGCTCGGAACCGAAAGCATCGGTCCCGAAACATCACCCTCGGGTCCAGCGAAGAAGTCCAGCGTACCAAACTCGGACCCGAGGGACCGGGTTGGGGTAAGGGTCGGAGCCGCCCATGAGATCTCCACCGGCTCCAAGAGCACCTGCTCACGGAGCCGAAGCAGTCGGAGGAGGAATAGCAATGGGGTGGGTCATGGCCATCGGCTCCGAAGCCAACTGGGTCGGAGCCGAAACAAATTTTTGGAAGACTGGGGACTGGAAAAGTCTTTGGAGCACCCTGTCTATATCAGAATCCGACATTCTCAAGACCGAGAGGAAACAGAACGGGTTCGAGAAGACCTCTCCCTCGGCCCCAAGGGACTAGGGGACCGGCTCCGAGGCGACTCGATTAGAATCGGCGCCGAGGAAACACACACACCAGATTCCATCGGTGCCGAGGTAGACTTCGGCGCCGAGGAGGAAGTGTCTGAGCGGGCGACCCTTGTCGGCTCCGAGAGCAGTGGAGCCGGCGAAGGTGACCCGCCTCGATGCCCCAGCCATCGGCTCCGAAGCACGAGGAGTCGATACTGGAGGCATCGAGGCAGACCGTTCCGACCTCGGCTCCGAAGTCTTTGGAGCCGAAGGAGAGGCCTGCCTAGGTCTCTTGGCAGTCGGATCCGACGGACTGGTCGGAGCCCAAGCCCTTTTCTTTTTGGCAGGAGTCGGAGCGGAAGACAAGGCTTCTTCAAAAGAGGGTTTAATCAACCCTTTAAGAATTAATTTATTTTTCCTCTCCTGGAGGACCCTAGAGGAAAAAGCGTGACATACGCTGCATGACTCCTGCAAGTGCTTTGCCCCTAAACAATAAACACAAAGTAGATGGTCATCAGTAACAGACATCTTAAAAGCACATTTAGTACATTTTTTAAAGCCCGAAGGCCTAGGGGCTTGAGACATGATGTTAAACAATTTCTGACAGGAAATTTAACAACTGTAGAATCGCTTATGACAAAAAACCGAAGGCTTACAGAAACAGTGTAAAACACAACCTAGTATGTAATAACCGGGAACTTTAAAACACTAAAAGTTCAGTTATACAGTTTGGCCGAAAAGGCCCTGTTGAAAGGGGGGCCGAAACAAACTCTACCCAATCACACACAAGAAATACCACTACTCAATCGTACACAACAGGCAGCAATAGGCAGCAATAGCCGTTAAAACGGCTTTTGTGAAATACAAGTACAAAAACTGACAGAAAAAGTAGTTAATAAAAGCTACTCAGCCCAGCCAGCTCGAGACCACGTCCTTGCAGTTAAGCGGCAAACGAGATCTGGGAGACTGATGGTGGTGCATCCTGGGATATAGTAAGCTCAGCCAATAAGAGACTTCGCTCTTTGGCATAAGCGTGCCGAGTCGGAGCCGAGGGATCGGCTCCGAACCCATCATTCAGAATGTAGGCGAGATAGGATCACATAACATCATATAATTATCTAAAATTCTAGAACCATAAATAATCTAGAATCATAAAGTTCAAACTTTCATGTGGATGTCATTCAGTAAATCTTTAAAGAAACATAACCCATTTAGTCCAGGTGTGCCCTAAGGTGCAAAATCCAGTGAAACACATCTAATTCAGTCTTATGTATAACATTTCCTCCTCATATTTTATGATATAACACATGTAAAATACAACATTTAAAACATGGTTGAGGTCCTTTCTCAAGCTGGTCCTTAAACTGGGCATCGGTAACTATCTTATTTTACATTCAGACATATGGTTGCCAGTCCTTTCTTTTAATTTCCGATTTGATTTTCCTACGTAGTGGGCATCACATAACTTACACATTGCTAAGTATACCAGAATTTTAATATCACAATTGCATATAGCCCTTAGTTTGTATGCAGTACCAAAAACTGGATGGATAAAAGTTTTATCAGTATACATATATTGACAATAGGTACATTTACCACATCTAACAGTACCTTTTCTACTACTCTTGAACTGCAAATGAAACTTTTAGGCTGCTCTTTATAGCAGAACAGCAGCTTTAAATTAGGGCATCTCTTGTGACCAAAACTCGGTTCATGTGAAATACCCTTAAGTTCAGGTACATCACGCAAAATGTGCCAATATTTACCAATAACTTGCTTCACTTGATGTGCATTCTTTTTGTGTGTCAATATAAGTCTAACAAAGTTATTGGATCTATTTGGGCAAATTTCACTGAGTCAACCTCTGCTGTGATGCTTGTTGATATACATTCTCAACCTCACCCAGTGAGAGTTACCTCTATCAGTAAAATTAACAACCATATCATCCAGCTGTGCTCTCATCAATCTATCAGAAGTATTCAACCTAGTAATTTTCATCATCTGACTTTTCACTATACTTATAAAAGTGTGCTGTGGATGTATACTAGTCCTGTGAAGGTAAGGAATTACATTTAGTAGGTTTATGGTACAAGGTATTACCTAAGGTACCATGAGCTGACCTAAAGACCGTAATGTCCAAAAAAATCAATTCTGTTCACAGAAACATGCTTCTTAAAACTAAGAAACACAGTTGGTATTTGAAATATACTGATAAAATCATTTGAACTGGTCACTAGAGCCACACCAAATGAAAAACATCTACAAATTGTCTGTAGAACGCCATGTTAGAAAGAAAGGGATTTTCATCTGATAAAATAAACCTGCGCTCCCATATGTGCATAACTACATTCGCGTACTTATTGGCGATGGCAGTACCCATTGCCATACCACTTATCTATATAATTTCTTTCAGAACAAAAACACATTGTTAGTCAATACCAATTTCAATAAAAAACACAATGTATTTATATACTCTTGGGTATATTCAATATATTCTAAAGATACTCTAATATATTGGATACATAAATCATTTGGTATCATTGTGAAAAGTAAACAGACATCCATAGTAGCAAAACAGCTACCTTTCAACAAGCCAATTTTTGATCATTCATGCAAATGTTCCATGAAGTCAGTGGTGTCCTTAATAATAGTGCCAGTATTCTTAAAACCAACTCTAAGTTGCATCTCAAGAAAATTAGAAATGGGCTCAGTAACCCAGCCCTTAGCTGACACTACAGGTCTAAATGATGGGTTCTGTAAGGACTTGTGAACCTTTGGTTACCCATAAATAAAGGGCATCTTGGGTGCAGCTACACGAAAATAGTCAAACATCCAAAGTGATTTTACGTTGTTCTTGTAATGAAATTAGAACTTTTTGACACATCATACATTATTTTAAAACAATCTCACCTAGTAGTATTCACATATTCTGCACCAGCCAATGTGGTCTCCATACTGTTAATATAAAAATCTGTGTTCAGTACAACCCCCACCCTTGTCCCCATTTTTAATTATTATACTATCATTAGAGGCAAAAGATCTGACAGCTTCATGTTCCTCAAGCATAAGACTATTAAATTTGCCCTAATTACAGTTCATGTACAAATTATAAATCTCTTTCTCTACAGCTCGTTCAAAAACCTGTATAACACGATTATTGTAAGGAACATACACACTATTCTGTTTAGGAATATAATTTACATCACTCTTATTATTAGGCAAGCCAAACATAACTAAGATTTAAGTAACGTACAAAATACTTAAATTCTGAAATGGTTTTAGAAACGTCAGACAAACATGAAGGTACAAAAGTTAAGCCCCTCTCAAGGACTGAAAGCTCATTCTTACTGTGGTAATAATAATATACATTAAATACCAGTCTTGTTAATTTCTTGTCTGACTTCTCATTACAGGCCGCTTGGAAGAGCTCATCTGCTGCTGTTTGAACAGTTGCTTCTCTCACCTGGAATGAGGCTCAGACAGGAAGCGGCCGGTTCTAGAAAATGAAAATCAATAGGATCCAAGGCTCTCACCGAATTCATATCAATAGAAGTTAGCTGTCCTAAGCTCGTAGCTGTAGACCGAGTGGTACCATGCATATGTACAGGAGTGAAAGGAAAGGGTGGAGCCAAGGAAGTGACATCATTAGAAGGTGCATTGTTGGACGACACACACTGGAAGGTGCATTATTAGATGACAGCACACAATAATAGGTGGATCCCCGATAGGAACTGCAGCAGGTGATTATCTAGAAGGGAGAGTGGTTGCCACATTCTTGTTGCCAGACCACTTGTGAGGTAGAAAAATCCACCTGCTCAGTTTTGTCTGCTATGACATTGGACTTCCCCAGAATGTGCATTGCTATGAGAAAGTGGTTGGATGAGATTGCCCTTTGCCACACTTGTTGACACAAGGGATAAGATCTGGTACCTTCTTGTTTGTTGATGGACCAAACTACTGAAATATTATCTGTCTGAATTGCAATCATCCCTGAAGGGAGAGCATCTTTGAAGGCCTGCAATGCTAAAAGCACTGCTCTCATCACTAGGACAATGATATGCAAGTTGGCCTCTTCAGGGGACCAAGTGCCTTGGACCGTTTTCCCTCATGAAATGCCCCCCACCCCAAATGGGAAGCATCTGTGGTCACTATGGCTTTCGGCTAAGGGGGAATTAACAGACAGCCTTGTAGAACCTGATTTGACTGAAGATCTGATATCTTTCTTGCATATCTGAGTGATTCATATAAGAGTTGACATGGGTCGGTAAAGAATAGACCATTGTGTTGCTAGCATACATTGGAGAATCCTCATGTAAAATCTGGATAAAGGCACTAGTGTTATTGCCACTGATACTGAACCTAGAGTTTGACGGCCCAAGTGGGCTGAAATCTTGGTACTGCAGATTATTTTTCCTGACATGTGATCTTATAGTTTAAACCCTTGGTGGGGCAGTGAAGCTATCATTGACTGTGTTGAAAACTGCTCCTATGAATTCCAAATTTTCAGTTGGTTGCAGTTGAGACTTGTCATAGTTTATGGTTATCCCCAGATGAGAAAAACATTTGGAGAACATGTTTCTCTTGCCCTTGTTAATTGATGCCTGGTAGGGGCGGTAATGAGCCAGTCATCTAAATATGGAAAAACACAGAATCCCTGCAGTCTCAAGTGAGCTGCTACTACTGCCATACCTTTGGTGAACACCCTGGAGCCTGTGGTGAGACCAAAGAGCAGAACTATGAATTGGTAACGGCTGGTTCCCACCTGGAACAGTAAGTACTTTCAGGATCATTTGTTCAACCTTTTGTGATAGTAAGGTCTATCGAGCATATGTGGTCATCCTTGTCCAGAAAATGGAGAATGGACTGAACCGTGCCCACCTGAAACTTGCTACATTGAAATGATTTGTTCAAGTTGTTGAGATCCAAAGTTGTTCTCCAGTCCTGTTTCCTTCTGCACTAAAAAGAACTTTGAGTAAGTTCCAAATTCAATCTGGTCTAGCAGGACCTCTTGGAAGACTTTTTTCCTAGCAGCTTTTGTATTTTAATTGCTGCTTCTTCCCTCTGACTGGGTGGAACATCAGGAATTTTTCTGCCTCCTTTCAGGAGAGGTGGTAGGGTCTGTCAAAGAAAATCTCAGAATCCCTGGTTTTGCAAGCTACCTCTGCCACAGGAGTGGTGTCAACCATTGGAGTTCCTCCCTCTGCCTCTGGGGGAAGTTCCTCCACGTGTGTCCTGGAAAGGACCATGGGATTTCTTGAACCACATCTTTCAACCACCTTGTTAATTCCTACAGAATGATCTTTGGTCGAAAAATGTATGTCCATGGCAGACAGGGTCTTCCCATCTTTCTCACACCTGGATAACTTGTCCTTCATTTTGAGGCCAAACAAAAATGTACCATCAAAAGGAACATTGTTGAAAGAAGACTTGAAGGGCTCCACAAAATCACATAATCGCATCCAGGCATGTCTCCTGATGGAAATAACTGAATGCGCTGCCCTTGAGGTTCCTTCTGCTAAATGCGAAATGAGCCTCATTGATTACTTCAAAATAAATTGCAAGGTAGCCAACTGAGAAATAATGCATGATTGGACCTCTGCAGAAACAGATCCTGAGAAGGTATTTGAGAGTTTCTTAATCAAATCACTCTAACCTTGTAAAATGTGCCAAATAATTCAGCAACCTTAAGGCAAAGGTCGATGAAGCATAGACACACTTCTCAAACTTGTCCATCACCCTAGACTCCTTGTTAGGGGGAGGAACAGTGGAACTCTCTTTGGCAAGCTCCTTTTTGGTGGCCACCACCACTGCCATGACATCAACAGGCACCCCTTTTCCCCAAAACGTATCAAAATGTGGTGCCATAATCTTGTCTGGTCTCCTGGATATGGGTTCAACTGTGTCAGGCTCCTTTCACACCCACAAAGAGGCCAATTCAATAAGCTCATCAGCAGGTGGAGTAACCCAGTAGGTGAACAGTCCAGTACTGAAAGCCTCCACGAATACTGACTCTTTGGACAAAGGGTTTGCTGAGCATCAAATTAACTCTCTGCTTTAGGATTTCAAGGATGCCTCCAAATAAGACATCTTCAGGACGTGACCATTGGGATCCTTCATCTTCGTCGAAGTCCGTATCGTCTGTGACTGATTTCTCGACAGTCCAAGTGCTTTCACTTATTTCTTCTTCCAAGGGACCCCCTCAGTGGGATGCTCTGTGGATGTGTCGAAAGAAATAGAAATACCCTGCTGGGAAGCCTGGGGGTCTAAGACTGGCTGTCCTTGTGGTAAAGAGTAATGACGCTTTGAGTGGGCTAAATTTAAACAATTTGGATAAGTCACATTGAGAAAGGCATTGTTGGCCGAAACCGGTATGTGCATTTCACATTAGGTTGTTTTTACAATCTAATTAAAAAGAGTTTTATATTGTTGCCTTCGAGTGCTGGTCCCTTCATTTTCTGCTTTGAGTACAAAGCCATCAAGGTAGAAGGCTGAAGATCTGAGGGTTGGATCCATCCATTCTACTGAGACAGAAAACACCCTCTTCACAACCTCAAAGGCTGACTGCCCCAGAGAGAGAGAGAAAAGACCTTGGCTCGGAAAAGACAAGCTTCTGGACTGGAGTCCTCTCCCGCCCTCAGAGCAATCTCCCCAAGGAGGAAGCTGTAGCCTAACTATCCAGTGTCAAAGCGCCAAGGTGCAGAGATGGCTCTGACAACTTGTAGCTTTGACACTGGATAGTGTCAAAGCTCTAAGGTGCAGAGATAGCTCTGACAACTTTGGAGTAGACTCCAAACACCTCAGAGCTGACAGGGAAGCTACTACTTCGAGAGCCTTCTGGATCCACCTGAAATGGAGCACTCAAGAGTAAATTTTGGATCCGAAGATATTCCTGTTTTTTTAATCCAAAACAGATGGAGCCAGATGGCTCGGATCCAGGGACTCTCAGACAGTCAACGGAATCAGAGCAGGAACTCAAAGTGGGGGTGTAATCAAAGCATAGACCTCCTGACCCAAAGGGGTAGAAGCCAATAAGACACCCATCTAACTCTGCTCTGACAGAATCTACCAAACCACTCACTCCACGTATTCTTCCATCACACTTCCGGAAGAACGAGTCAGAACTTGGGAAGGGGACCTGGATTGGTGATTCTCAAAAATGGTGAAGGCACCAGATCAGCACACTGTGAATATCTTGTCATGGGTAGAGAAATAGGGTGGAGGTAGTCAGATCCAGTAACTTTTTCGTCAGATCCGGGGAAGTAGGGTCCATCAATTATTTCTATTTCTTCAGATCAGAGGTTGAGGTCGGATCCAGCTTGGATATTTTCCTTGACTGCTCTGAGACCTAGGTGAATGATGTGGATGGTGTCAGAGAAGGGTTCAAATCTTTAATTTTGGGAGACTGAGCCCTAGATACTCGCTCTCCGAAAGCAGAAGAGCAAACCTTACAAAACGAGTTCGTTCTTATTCTCAACTAAGGCCTTGGATTAAAGCCATGACATACTGAGCAGTCCTCCTGTAAATGTAAAGGCCCAAAGCAATAAACCCACAAAGTGTGGGCATCTGACATCAGAAGCTTGTGCCCACACTTAACGTACCTTTTAAAACTTGTGGGGCCTTTTTCTGATATTATACTACCAATATATAAAGATACACTGTTAAGTAAAAAAAAAAAAAAAATTTATTTTTTTATATATAGAACAAAAGAAAAGGAAACTACCAACAATGGTAATAAAAAGATTAAACTAAAGTGGAAAAAGGAAATGCTAATGACAGTTAAGAGAGGGAGTACAAAAACTGTACGACAGATAAAGGAAGGGAAAAATACCAACTATGGTAACAGAAGATTTACTCATAGTAAAAGGACAAGGGAAAAATATATGGAATTAGAAATATTAGAGGAAAGAATAGCAATAATGATTACTTAACTAAAGCTTGAGAGCGAGGTCAACTACATCTTTCATGCAAAGAGGCAAAAGGTATCTGGGGTAATTTAGGGTAGATGCATTATGGGTATGGGAGAAGCTCGAGAGTTTTTGGTTGCCACAAGCTTTAACAATGGCTGAGTAAGATAAGAGGATCGGATCTGAACCCATCAGTTGAGGACAGAATGAAAATTGACAACATCAGATCTTCAGTTACTCATGCCACCAAATCATAACCTGGAAAATACAATCTTGAGTAATATAGTCAAAGTGTTACCTACAACACAACATTGCCTTACACTTTCACAAAAGTTCTCCTAGAAAGTTTTTTCCCTGGTCGTGTTGTTGGTATCTAGCATGTCATAAGTTTTTGAGAAATTATGTTGGACACTTGACAGAGAGATGAGGCAGACTGACAGATACCCTGCTCTTTCATCCCACATGAAACATAATAGTTTCTAATGAGTTAACACTGGTACCCAGGGTGGCCATAGAGGAAATACACTTCTGGTAAACGTTACAAATTAAGGCTAAACTGGTATGTGCATAGGAAGAGGGATAATGAACACATAAGAAAAATCAGTTCACAGCAATGCAAACTACATACAGAAAGTCGGCAAAGGTAGGGGCAGAGCGACAAAAAGCCTGGTTTGCTTCTAAATATAAATTATGACATCCCCTATAATGGCTCTGGACTACTTAGAAGTAAATGACCTTGGGGTCACTGTCAAGGTAAGGGAGAAAAAAGTAAAATATGAGAAGGTGAGAAGTTAAAAGATATTGAGAAATGGGGATACAAATTAATCAAGGACATCAAAAAGAAAATATATTTTTCAGCAGATTAAGGAGACTTCAATATTTCATCTTTCTCTCAGATATAGATCTGACATGTAGGTGGCAGTACACTAAACATCAAAAGTGTGATAAGAGACTTAGGGACACAGTTGGACAGTGGTCTCACCTTCAATAACCACATCACCACAACAGTCAGGAAATCCTTCTATGTGGCACACCTCATCACTAAGGGGTTTTCATCCAGAAAAAAGGAGGTCATTGTCCCACTGTACGTTTCCCTCATTAAACCCATTACAGAATACAACGCCCCGTTTGGTATGTACCTCTCAAGACATCTGCAACAACTGGAAAGGCTGCAGAAATACCTCACTAAAAGAATCACAGGCCTAAAGCAGATGCCCTATGCTGACTGCCTTAAAAAACTCCAGCTATACTGTCAAATATAGTCTACTCAGAGGCAATCTCTGCTTAACATACAAGGCCATGTCAAACCCAGAGCTGTTGGACATGCTACACTTAAATTCCCAATCCTTCAGAGCCACACGCTCCAGGGATCTAAACCTTGTCATCACAATAAACAAAACATGCTGGAGGGATAGGTTCCTGACCCAGAGACTCCCCAGACTCTGGAATAGACAGCTCATACATGTCAAGCAGAGTGCCTCTTTGGCACTCTTCAAGAGGAACCTTGACGATTGGATGGGAGAAAGGAAATTCACCCCGGGGATCACGTCAGTTGCCCTGCTAGACAGGGGTCCAGGGAAGTAAATAGTGTGGGAAGAAATAGCCAGGGAATTGTTATGGCTAGGCTTGTATAGGCCCTAGGGCTGATAGCCTAGTACCAACTTATGAACATATATAAAAATTCTACCTTTAAATCTAAATACCCTGTTCCTGGATGGTTCACTTACATAAATGATTTCTACTTGTCCCCCATCTTTAATTATCTGCAATGCTAGGTGTCAGTCAAAAGGGAAATGATCAGCGCTCTCCTTCCTTGGAGGGAGAGTATGGATTAATGTGCTGCAAAAATATCCAAAAATGGAGGACAGTTGGACCTTAGCAGGTATGTAAGTGAAACAGGCTACTGGCAGTAGTTGGGTGATTTTGACACAAGACCATTAGATAATAAAAAAATATGGTGGTGTTGAATTATGATGGCAATCCCTGCTGGGACCCACATTAGCAGCCTTGACCGTTACAATGAGGTTATTTCTCTTTGAATAAGCAGAAGCTACTCAGCAAAGGGCTTCCTCATGCCAGACTTAATAGCAACAGATACCAATCACACTATAAATGACTTGCGGATTTAATGATTGATTAATTATCATCATTGATTGTTTCATTATTGTGATTGGTTATGTTGCTAATTACCAGGTGTATATATATATATATATATATATATATATATATATATATATATATATATATATATACATACATACATACATACATGTATATATTGAGCTGCTGTTGTTTGTTTGATTTTTCTGTTTGTGTCCACTGAAGAAGGCTATTTTTGAGCCGAAACCGGTTTGGATATATTTTGATATTCATCTATTTTGATAACCCACTGGATTTTTCCTTTGGGTTCAATAAATGATTGTTAACACCTTCCTCACTTGCTGGCTTCGTTTTGTGGATCTTTGCTTTCCCTGCCGTGCAAGAGGTTTCACGAGCATCTGTTTGTTTGTGACTTGTAATTTCCTTCAGATGCTGTTTACCAGTGTTGGTCGGTGTTTGTTTTAGTGATATTCAACTTGTTTGTGATATTGCATCACGTATATTCATTTTTTGAAAACAACCAGCAACTCATTTTGTTTTTTTATTCAGTTTATGGAACTTGCTCTATGTATGAGCTATTACAAGCTTCTGGTTGGCTTTTCTTCAGTTTGCACATACCCATGCCAACGTACTTGCCTCAGTTCTGGGTTCTTCACTTGTCAGTGAAGCTCTTGGCGGTCTTCAACTGGCGTTTTCTCAATCCACGTTTGTCGGTGGATTTATTTTTGCATTTATAGTGCGATATTAGCGTTTTTCTGGTCCACGCTTGTCGGTGAAATACATTCTGCACTTTAAAGTGCGTTTCCGTTGATGCTTCACATCGGGCGGTCTTTAGTTTCAGGCGTTCTGGAGAACTGGCTTTAAAGTGTGTATCCATTGATGCTTCAAATTTGTGGTCGCTGGACATACTTGGACTACAGAACCCTGGGACTTGTGTGTTTTTTTGGACACTGGCTAGACATATTTTTTTGGTCAGTATTATTGGCTTATTAGTCTTATGAAAAAAATTTTCTTGATGCATATATTTATGTTTGAATGTTCGGGTCATGACTATGAGACATTTTCATGTGTTTTATGCATATGATGTGTTTTATGTATATGATATATGTTTTTGACATTCAATTTTTGACATATGCACATTAGATTTGTTTTTGATACCTCAGAATATTACTGAGTTATATTTAAGGACTGTGTATTCACAGTGTTCTACATTTTTCTAGAAGTTTGTACCTATGCATTGTGGTTTTAGGACCAATTTCTTTGTGGTATTGGAATTGTTCCCATATACTTATACTAGCAATTGTTGTTTCACTTTGGTTATTTGCATCCAAAACTTTATTTGTTCATTTATAGACACACTGATGGCTGTATTTCCCTTTTAATACCTCTTCCTATGTCATGTATGGTTATTTATACATATTTACATCCAACAGCATCTTTTTGTTGACAGTTGTATTATTTGCTTTTTTAGCTTATAGATTGGTGTCTTGTCTACAGATTGGGTTTGCACTGACTTTTTAGTTTTTTTAGTGCCAAAATATCTTTATATGTTGATTATGGCCATTTCTGTGTGTTTGCACTACAAAAGATTTTTTTAACATCTGATTAATACCATGGCATGTCAGGACGGGTACAAATACGCAGTATGATAATTGGATATTTTCTATAATATTGAGACTGCTTATTGTATTTGTTAACCTGTTTAAGATTTCTGTGCTGAAGACATATACACAGTATATAGGTATATAGTATACCTGATCTGTTTATTGTATATTGGTCTTTTTTCAGTCTTTGAAAGTAATTTCTTTTTGGCATTAATTAAACGGTCTGTGTACAATTCTGCAGATTGTTTATTTATACATTTTCCAGCTACAAAAAAAATTTTTTATAACTGTCGCATTGTGGATTGCTGTTGTGTGTTTTGGTTTTGGACATTAGGGTAACATAAAAATTTTTTTGTACATTTAGGATTTGGTCTTACAGGTTGAAATATGGCACTATCACCTCTTATTAAGGGTATCTCATCAGATCTTGATGATTTATCTGTATTCGGTCTAGGGGCGAGTTCTTCTGGACCAATTAATAACATGAGGGTTTTGGATGCAAATACAGAATGTGATATGTTTTTTAACCTACTGAACAAAAATATGAGGATGGTTCGTACCAATGTTTGGCATTTACGTCTTTTCAGGGCATACCAACAAAAAAAGATAACTCCACGTGGATTAAGGGTTAGAGTACAACCCCTGGTATCCAATATTGATGAGAAACTATTAGATGATTGGGGCCAGATTCAACAATTAGCTTCATCAAAATTTGTTGATGCCCTGGCTGATTTTTATGAACGTAAGGTGAACACAGGGATTAAAGATTTAGAAACCATCTGTATGGAGGCTAGCAACTTTGAAACCTGTGATTCTTTTCCATCACAAGTTAAGAAATTAACGACGGATTTATCTAAGTTAGAATCTAGTTTGAAAGAAAGGAAACTCAAAAAATTCTTCAGGGATGTAGGGGATTATGAAAGAGGCAAACCTTTTGATACCTCAAAAAATGTGTCATTTAAATTACCTAGGGATAATTCCAATAATGACAAGAGATTTTCTACTCCCAAAAGAAAGAGACCGAAATCTATTCTTAAGAAAAGTGTCAATTCTTCCAGTTGTACTTCTGGGGAGGACACTTCGTCGAATACTGAAGGTGATTCAGAAGCTAACCTCACAGATGTGTCACCCAATGCTAAAAAAACTAACTGTCCGCACCCTTTGGGCACAGGTTTAGACGAGGGGGGCGTAAACATAAAAAAAGACAGACCCAAACAGGGTCTCGAAAATCTTTTGAAGATGATGATAGAACATTGAATGGTCCATGTAATGTACATAACATTTCTTCTGTTGAGCTTACTAACACACAGATTAAGTTGTTAAATAAAGGACTTAACTTAGTTCCCGTTTTTTTTGTCTCTGAATTTATGTTGGCCCAGGATGTGGCCAATTTTTGCCGGATGTTAAATTTAAAAGTGTTTTTTGCTGACCATACTGATGATACTGTTGGTGAATTTAAATTTAAAAAATCCACTTTCAATCCACCCATGGTCCATTTAGTGGGTGTTTTTTTGAAAAATGTGCTAAATGATTTGCATTGTCACCTTAAGGATTTTTCTACACGGTATAATAATTTGTCCAAGGATGAGGTACTCAGTCTTGAAGAACTTAATAATAAGAATTTGGTTATTATTCAAGCTGACAAAGGGGGAGCTGTGGTGGTTTTAGATGAGGCGGCTTATAACAGGGAGGCTATGAGACAGTTAGGGGATGAAGATTATTATATGTATATGTCTTTGGATCCATCTCCCCAATTTCAACACAAAATAGGACAATTTTTGATGCAAGCAGTAGAGGAGGGGATCATTACAACATATACTAAGGAACAACTTACGGTTATATCCCCTAAAAAACAATATCTTTATCTCTTGCCAAAGATACACAAACATGCCACCAACCCACCGGGTCGACCCATTGTTTCTGGACATGGGTCCATTACTGAACCACTCTCAGAATATTTGACCTATCATCTTAAACCTTTGCTTTCACACATTAGATCTAGAATTCAAGATACTACCCAATTCTTGGACATAATTAATGACACACAACTTGAATCCAGTTGGTTATTATGCACTTTAGATATTACCTCTTTATATACCAATATTCCACATTGGGCAGGTCTACAAGCTTTGGATTATTGGTTGAACAGATCGGGGCTCTATAGACCTGGATTTAATACCTTTTTGATATGCCTAACAGAATATGTGCTTACTAGCAATGTTTTTTATTTTCACAACCAGTGCTTTTGGCAAAAGAAAGGGACAGTGATGGGTGCATCCTTTGCACCCATCTATGCTGATCTCTTCATGGCATACATTGAGGAGATTATTATTTACGATCCGAACCACAACATCTACATGTGTGAAATGGACATTTGGCGTCGTTATTTGGATGATGGTTGGTGTGGAGGGCTGATGAGGACTATCTTAAAGAGTTTCTTAACTATCTTAACAACAATGTATGGGGCATTGAATTTAAAATGTCTTTCCACAGATCCAAGATGTTTTTTCTGGATGTGGAAATTACTAGAAATGCTGACAATACACTGTCTACCACTATTTTCAGAAAATTTCCTGAATACAACTCTTTACTATATGCTTCCAGCCTCCACCCACAACATATCATCCAGAACATACCCAAATCCCAATTTCTAAGAGCTAAGAGGATCTGTTCTAACCAATCATCTTATGTTAAAACACGTGATGATCTTGCCTGTAGATTTCTTGAGATGGGCTATCGTCCAGGGACCATTAATCAGGCTAAATAATGGGCCTCCAACTTTAATAGGCAAGATTTATTGCGTTATAAACATCATAATAGTTAGGGGGTCACACAGCCTTTGCGTTTGGTTACTACCTATGGACGCAATACTCAAGGTTTTGTAAATATTATTCAGAGACATTGGAATGTTTTGTTAGCCGAAGAGAGACTTCATCCTTTTCTTGAGGAGAGATGTTTTTTCTCCTTCAGAAAGGGACTGACCATAGGTTCAAGGCTTAGTCATTATAAAAAGCCTGTTCATGGTTCTCCAGTCTTTAATCAAATCTCCTTGACAGGGGGTCCTGTATTGGGGTGTTTCTCATGTGGTCACTGTGCTTATTGTATGCGGATTTCTAATACTCGTGAATTCACTAGCAAAAACACTTCTGAGGTTTTTGAAATAAAGATGTGGGCTAATTGCAGCACCAAGTGGGTCATCTATTTGGTGACCTGTACTTGTTCCGCATTTTATGTGGGGCACACTTCTCGAGCCTTTCGCTTGAGAATTTGTGAACATCTTAGTGGCATTAAAAATAAACGTCCCAATAATGCCTTATTCAAACATACTTTGAAACATACTACTGCTTCTTTTAAATTTGTGATTATTGACCATATTAATGGAATTTGTAAAGACAAAGACAGTTGGCATGAGTTGCTCAACTTTAAAGAAAAGAAATGGATAGTAAAACTGGGAGCTTTGTTTCCACCTGGTCTTAATGATCAATTTTAATTTAATGATTAATTATCATCATTGATTGTTCCATTATTGTGATTTTTTATGTTGCTAATTACCAGGTGTATATATATACATGTATATATTGAGTTGCTGTTGTTTGTTTGATTTTTCTGTTTGTGTCCACTGAAGAAGGCTATTTTTGAGCTGAAACCGGTTTGGATATATTTTGATATTCATCTATTTTGATAACCCACTGGATTTTTCCTTTGGGTTCAATAAATGATTCTTAACACCTTCCTCACTTGCTGGCTTCGTTTTGTGGATCTTTGCTTTCCCTGCCGTGCAAGAGGTTTCACGAGCATCTGTTTGTTTGTGACTAGGCTTGTATAGGCCCTAGGGCTGATAGCCTAGTACCAACTTATGAACATATATAAAAATTCTACCTTTAAATCTAAATACTCTGTTCCTGGATGGTTCACTTACATAAATGATTTCTACTTGTCCCCCTTCTTTAATTATCTGCAATGCTAGGTGTCAGTCAAAAGGGAAATGATCAGCGCTCTCCTTCCTTGGAGGGAGAGTATGGATTAATGTGCTGCTAAAATATCCAAAAATGGAGGACAGTTGGACCTTAGCAGGTATGTAAGTGAAACAGGCTACTGGCAGTAGTTGGGTGATTTTGACACAAGACCATTAGATAATAAAAAAATATGGTGGTGTTGAATTATGATGGCTATCCCTGCTGGGACCCACATTAGCAGCCTTGACTGTTACAATGAGGTTATTTCTCTTTGAATAAGCAGAAGCTACTCAGCAAAGGGCTTCCTCATGCCAGACTTAATAGCAACAGATACCAATCACACTATAAATGACTTGCGGCTGTCATAACCTTAGCCAAAAAATTCACATACATATAAATTGCATTTCATGTAGGTAAACACCTAGAGCTCGAAATATATAGTCAGACATAAAGATAGAAAGAGACAAAGAAGAAACAATAAAGAATAGGTTAATTAACATAAAGGAAAGACACACAACCAATTAAGTGCTTCCATAATCACAGTTTTACTAACGGATACACCCAGTTCTTCTGTGGTGAGCCATGTGATCTAGGAGCACTCTCTGGTTACATAACTTATTCAAGTGATGCACAGTAGCCAAATGACGAATGAGAGAATCAAATCCAGGACTGTAGCCTAACACACTTTGCAGCCAATAGCCTTAATCCCCTGAGCAGATTACCAGAAACTGCATAATTGCCCAAGTTACAGCAACTGCAGAGGGTCAATAATATTCTTAAAAAAAAGTTAGAGGGTACCACATCCGCTATCTGAACAAATGGACCTTATCCATGGAGAAGAGAAGGGAGTTTAACAAAGGATTGATTATACCATACTTTAGAGAGAGAGAAAAATCTTTAGCTTTTTCTGTTAAATGCATCATATTTTGTACAGATGGTTTGGGAGTCTAAAAGTAAACAATGAAGTAAAGCCACATAAGCTTAATTACCTTTTAAACCAGTGCTTGTACTGTTTGTACTTTACCATTCTGGTCAGCATCAATCAATGAACTGAATTTGTATCAGTTTTGATTATAAGAGGCGACATGGGTTTCAACATACCTGGTTTTATGTCTACCAATATTACCCACTCCAGGGACTGTCAGGTGTGGGGATCTGTCAGAGAGCAAAGCAGGTATCCTGATGCAAGCTCTGATAGGACATAATGGCAAATGCTCCCTAGATCTTGATTTTCAGTATGAACACAGACTGTTAAAATGGGGCCTTATAATCCTCCTTGATTTTCAGCTTTTCAGACGATATCTGGAAAAGTTAGCACAGAGATAACTGGCATGTGTCAGCCAGGCATTCATAGCAATGTTGCGTTTTGATCCTTCAGTGCTAGCTAGCTTTTCTTACCTTTGTTAAACAGAATTTACCCTGTGTTGAGCTGAGTGTAAGCCACCATGAGACAGGTTCCCACTAGTGATGCTTTGTTGCAACAGCAATCCTATTCAGTATGACGGGGGAATTGCAGGTTCAGAAATTTGGTGCATTAGCTTAGCTGAAGAACCAATGATGCAAAGTTACCATCTGTGGAATTATAACTAAACACCTCTAAATAATAATCCAGCCTAAGTATAATGAATGATACCAGAGCAATGTAGACTTACAACTTGCCAAGTATATCCAGCAAGAAATTTTGTGAAGAGTGCCACACCTCACAGAGTTAGAAGATGAAAGGAAGTGAGTCCCCCCTTTCCTTCAACAGAGTACAGTATACTTGTGGGAAACCAGGTGCTAAACTATTCATAGACACCCTCATAATGGGCCAAAGGTTTACATATATCAGAGCAGCAAAATGCTAATTTTCCCATTGCCAGCAGTCCTAATGCTTGCAGCTTATCTTGAGAAACTAGAGGATCATAGTATGTCACCAAACATCAATGAACATAGGTACCTTTCTTTCCTCTTTAATCCCAGAAAATTAACAAAAATGCCCTCTCCAAATGCTTCTACACTCAACATATATTACTCTCTGGTTTACTGCACATATTCCTACTAGCAATTTTCAACCAGTGGAGTGTATAGTTTACGCAATAAATGCCAACATATCTTCAAACCAAGATAATGAGAAAGCAATGAATAGGCATGATTCCGTTATCTACACTTAAGGTTATTTTTACCTGCTTTTAAATATTAAATACCAAACAGCAGACTAGTAGTTTATGAAAAGATAGTCAAATACAAATAAATTAAAGAGCATTCCAGCTATTTAACTAGATGTTTAATCCCACCTACTCCAATATATGGAGTACCTGTCTAGGGGAAATTAGGAACATTATATATTTGTACTTTTTCACCCTACAATACAACAGAGTGCTTCTCTATTTCCTTAGAGAACATAGACAAAACTTAAGTGCACTGCATAAACACATGATGCTGTAACAGCATTACAGACATAATGTGCATTTTTCAGGTTTAAACGTAGTGTATACTTTATGAATGCATCCATGGGAAGCTTTGTAGCTACACTAACTATATATGAATGATCACCTTGTGTTACACAAGGATAGTCCCTCCAGTACATTCAACTCCCCTTAGTCTTGAAAAGTAACTCCCACTGTTATTAAAACTCCAGAGTTTCAAGAACTAAACAGACAAACTGGCATGCATTGCATCTGTTTAGAAATGAAGGACATCTAAAACACTAGCAAAAAACAAAATTAGTAGAAAAACCCCACGGCAGAATATACAGGCACGGACCTTTATTGTTGTAAGCGCTTTCGGTCAAGGTATTACCTCAACCTTCTTCAGACATAAACAATTTTAACAACCACCCTACTTTACTTAAATACACAATACTTAATTACTAAATCGCTCCCTTAATTGATCCATTAATTGTCTTGGCATTTTAAAGCAACAGCACATTGTAAGTTTTACTATGAATATACATTAGTTAAATATAAAATAAAATAAATAATAAATAATATAAATAATATACATAGTATGAATAATATATTCATATATGTATGCAAGATGTGTGTGTATATAATATACAAACTTGCTTAAATATCTAAATATTAACATTTAAACTTTCCTTTGAAAATGTTATTACCTAAAATAATTTAACTCAAATCAAAACAAAAATATAAATATAGTATCAATGCACGACACCCTCAATTCTGCAAATTTCTCCAACAACTCCAATTATTAAAATCTCTTAATCCTATACATATCTATACAAATTATATATATATACTTATATACATATGTATACATGTATATATATACAC
The DNA here is from genome assembly GCF_019279795.1 of Protopterus annectens. Classification (NCBI taxonomy): domain Eukaryota; kingdom Metazoa; phylum Chordata; order Ceratodontiformes; family Protopteridae; genus Protopterus; species Protopterus annectens. The sequence goes on along the minus strand of NC_056736.1, from coordinate 315,269,720 downwards.
GTACATACATATATGTGTGTGTAACAATAGATTTCATAGAAATAAATAAGTAAATAAATAAACCTATGTTTTAACATCCAAAACATCTCCTATATGCATTATGTTGTATAAAACATTTTTCTATGTATATATAATTAAAATCAAAAACTTAATACATAAAAGTATACCAAATGTTTAAATGCTATAAAAGAATTTGTACAAAGTTTATAAACAATATTTATAAACAGTGCAGTACGATACACAGCAACCAATAACCTTATTATCTCCTTAATGCCCTCAGTTTTAAAATACATTTGATTGATGCATACTCATTTAAACCTGGGGGAATTTGGGCTAATGTTCTAATTTGCCACAACAATTCTTGTTCTTCAAGCCATAATTGCCATGGGCCCCCCCTAACATCAATCTTAACTTGTTGAATGACAGTAAATACAAAATGGTGCGTAGGATGTTCACTTATGTGCCTAGCTAGTGCATTGTTTAGATCTTTCTTCCTATAGCATAAAGATGTTCATACACCCTTTTCTTAAATGCACGCTCAGTCTTACCTATGTAGAATGATAAACATTCTACACAAAGAGCCGCATAGACCACATTTTTACTTTCACAGTTAAACTTACCATTGATTTTATAATTATTCCTGTTAATATGTACTTCTTTTCCTGGAAGAATGTGTTTACATTGTGGACACATTCCACATTTAGCCATACCAATTTTGGAGGTTGAAGATTTATTACTAGATTTTTCCACTAGTTGTTTTAAGTTGGTCCCCCTCCGATAGACAAATTTTGGCTTAATACCTACTGTTTTAGCTAACATATTGTCTTCTAATATGATATTCCAGTTCTTATTAATAATACTTCTTATTATGTTAAAATCAATGGAATATGTAAAAATGAAATTAATTTGAGGTGTGGTCTCAGTTGATGGTTTTAAAGCGTTGTGCATGGTGCCACCTCCTAAAAGTGGCTTAAAATAGCCACCTTCTCTTTTAAGCACAACCTCATTCCTTATTTCCTCAACAAGGGCCTTTGGATAACCTCTGATGGTAAACTTCAAGCTCAAAGTATCACATTCTTTTACAAAATCCTGATGGTCAGATGTCATTCTTGCTGCCCTCACGAATTGTCCCTTCATCACACTTCTTTTTTGGTGGAATGGATGTCCACTTGAGAAGTGGAGAAGGGAATTTGAATGTGTCGGTTTTCTATAGATTTCAGATTTGAATTTATTGTTGGCAATGTTCTTACTTAGTTTAACATCCAAAAAATTGATTTCGTTTTCTCCTATGGTGTAAGTAAATTGGAGAAAACTTGTCATGTTTGAGATGCTTTCTATAAACTGGGGAATCAATTCCAATGGTCCTTTCCAAAGAAAGAACATGTCATCCTGGTATCTGTTATACCAGGTAACATTTTCTTGATATAACACATCTTGGAACAAATAATTACGCTCCCAGTATGCCAGAACACTGTTTGAAAAACTGCAACCACAGGGAGACCCCATGGCTACCCAGTCTTTTGTAAATAAAACTGTCCCTTCAATGTCACAAAGTTGTTTAATAGGACAATCTCGAGTAGTGTTTCAACTAAATTCATTTGATCATTGGATGCTTTTTTACTCAGCATGAACTCCCTTGTCCATTCAATCCCTAGTTGTTGTGGGATAACGGTGTACAAATCCTTAATGTCAACTACTAAAAATTTAAGGTCCGGATTATACACCAATTTATCAATACACTGTAAAAAAGCCCAAGAGTCCTTGCAGATTTGAGACTCACCTTTTAATAAAGGTTTAAGCATACTGTCCACCAGTTTGGCACATGCATACGTAATCGAACCCCTTCCATCGACTATAGGCCTGAAAGGGGGATTAACCAAGTTTTTGTGAATTTTTGGCGTGCCAAACATGGTGGGAATCTTAGGTGCTAACATGTCCAAATACTGTAACATTTCAGAATCTATAGTCCCTTGGATGAAAAGATCCTCCAAGATACCTTTGATCTTTTTGTAAGCCATATTAATCTCATTAAGGCTAGATTTTGAATAACTATCAGATTCCAAGTGTTCTAATACCTTTCCATTGTAAAAGTATTCATCCATGAAGACTAATCCGCCCCCCTTATCAGGTGCCATGACCCTTATGTTACATTCATTGAGAAGGGAAATAAATGCTAGCTCTTCTCTAGTAATATTTACTTTGCTGCTTTTGGGAAAACTATGGCAAGAAAGCAACGTTCTTAAATCAATCTCACAAACCTTTTCAAAAATACTTAAGGTATTATGCAATGGGGGATTAAAAACGCTAGAAACTCTATGAGTATTCAAGAGAGAAGGGGTATTACCAAATCTGAATGCCAAGTCCAATTTACGCACATATAATTTCAAATCTACAATTGTGTTAACAACATTACATTTTCTGTCTGGAACAAATGTAAGACCTTTAGAGAAAAAATCAATAAGATTTTGTTCAATTGTAATAACAGTGTAATTGTAGATTTTAAAGTCCCTCTTTGACTGGTGAGGATAGTAGGACCAATTTTTCACTGCTCTCTATCTCCTCCATTGGTTCCCCTTCTTCTTTCTCTCGATCTCCCCTGTAATTGGTTGTGGAATTGTTGTTGTTGTTGCTCGTGCCAGGAGGTGAGGCATCTCGCCTCCTGTGAAAACCCTGGTTGTTGTCATTAACAGTGTTTCCCCCTTCGCTCTGGTTATGGTTGTTCAAACCTCCATTGTTATTGTTTGTATGGGTGCCTTGGTTCCTGATACGCTCACTCCTCCTAATAGGTTCCGTGTCAACCTCATTGGGAACACGTTGGATCGGCTGTGGTAAAGGGTCTGTGTTACCATTCGCCCCTACTTCTCCCAACCTGGATTGTCCTAAAGGGGGAGGGGGGTACGCTTTATGATTGTTATAGTCTTTTATATCTCTATCAATTTTACGTTGCTTGTTAATAACTAATTTATTGATTGCTGCTTCAATGCTTGTCAAGATTCTGGTGTAATCATATCTGTATCTGATAAACTCGGAATGATTTTGTAAGAAAGATTCCAACTCAGTTAACTCCTGCAACAGCATGTCCACTTCCACATTATAGAAATTAATAAGGGAATTCAAAAATTCTGTAGCCTGTTTATCAAACAGGACTAAAAGCTCTTGATGAAACACTGAATTATTAATCAGTCCAGCAGGGTAACGCCATTGGTGTAACCCTTTAGGAACAATCTTTAAACTTATACATTCTTTGAGGTACGACACCTCTAGCTGCAGTTTCCTACAGCGATAAAGTTTACTATCAAACATATTAAGTTTATCCAGAAAAATAGTAGTAGAATTTGAACTCACCGATGTTTCTTGGTTGTTCCCCGGGCCATTATTGTTGTTAGTATGTGAGCCCGTGAAAAAATCTCTCTTGGCAAGAAAATTCGTAACTGAGGGTATTAAGGCAGAATCACTCGCCCCATTCTGAACTAAACTTGAATTGTTTCTCACAATGTTCGTTGTGCTATCTCGAAGAATGTTAGAACTTTGATTACTGGAATTGATGGTTACTTGTGCTTCATTCGTATGGTTTTCTGTAACCCTTTGTGCTGGCGGAATAGATGCCGTTGACGTGCTATTAAGCGTAGCACAGAAACTGGTCCCATGCACCACCAACGGAACAGGAGATTGATTCCTGGTTACGCATTCATTCACTTGTTGCGTAAGTTTGTCGACCTTGGTCAAAAGCATATTGACCAACATTGTTAAGTCCATAGGAGACCTGTTACCACTAGAAGAATCACCAGGGTTGTCCTCTTCGTGATGAATAGCGTGTACCATACGCTGACCATTAGAGTTGTTGGCGTTATTAGTAATGTTTTCCACATCCTGAGAAAACAGTGGTTGAGACTCGGTCCTATCATGCCCATTGATCTGACCGCTAGTAGGATTTCCACACGACATCACAAACTTGGAAAACAGGAAATTCAAGCGAAAACTAGCAAAAAACAAAATTAGTAGAAAAACCCCACGACAGAATATACAGGCACGGACCTTTATTGTTGTAAGCGCTTTCGGTCAAGGTATTACCTCAACCTTCTTCAGACATAAACAATTTTAACAACCACCCTACTTTACTTAAATACACAATACTTAATTACTAAATCGCCCCTTAATTGATCCATTAATTGTCTTGGCATTTTAAAGCAACAGCACATTGTAAGTTTTACTATGAATATACATTAGTTAAATATAAAATAAAATAAATAATAAATAATATAAATAATATACATAGTATGAATAATATATTCATATATGTATGCAAGATGTGTGTATATAATATACAAACTTGCTTAAATATCTAAATATTAACATTTAAACTTTCCTTTGAAAATGTTATTACCTAAAATAATTTAACTCAAATCAAAACAAAAATATAAATATAGTATCAATGCACGACACCCTCAATTCTGCAAATTTCTCCACTGCACATATTCCTACTAGCAATTTTCAACCAGTGGAGTGTATAGTTTACGCAATAAATGCCAACATATCTTCAAACCAAGATAATGAGAAAGCAATGAATAGGCATGATTCCGTTATCTACACTTAAGGTTATTTTACCTGCTTTTAAATATTAAATACCAAACAGCAGACTAGTAGTTTATGAAAAGATAGTCAAATACAAATAAATTAAAGAGCATTCCAGCTATTTAACTAGATGTTTAATCCCACCTACTCCAATATATGGAGTACCTGTCTAGGGGAAATTAGGAACATTATATATTTGTACTTTTCACCCTACAATACAACAGAGTGCTTCTCTATTTCCTTAGAGAACATAGACAAAACTTAAGTGCCCTGCATAAACACATGATGCTGTACAAACACATGATGCTGTAACAGCATTACAAACATAATGTGCATTTTTCAGATTTAAACATAGTGTATACTTTATGAATGCATCCATGGGAAGCTTTGTAGCTACACTAACTATATATGAATGATCACCTTGTGTTACACAAGGATAGTCCCTCCAGTACATTCAACTCCCCTTAGTCTTGAAAAGTAACTCCCACTGTTATTAAAACTCCAGAGTTTCAAGAACTAAACAGACAAACTGGCATGCATTGCATCTGTTTAGAAATGAAGGACATCTAAAACACTAGCAAAAAACAAAATTAGTAGAAAAACCCCACGGCAGAATATACAGGCACGGACCTTTATTGTTGTAAGCGCTTTCGGTCAAGGTATTACCTCAACCTTCTTCAGACATAAACAATTTTAACAACCACCCTACTTTACTTAAATACACAATACTTAATTACTAAATCGCTCCCTTAATTGATCCATTAATTGTCTTGGCATTTTAAAGCAACAGCACATTGTAAGTTTTACTATGAATATACATTAGTTAAATATAAAATAAAATAAATAATAAATAATATAAATAATATACATAGTATGAATAATATATTCATATATGTATGCAAGATGTGTGTGTATATAATATACAAACTTGCTTAAATATCTAAATATTAACATTTAAACTTTCCTTTGAAAATGTTATTACCTAAAATAATTTAACTCAAATCAAAACAAAAATATAAATATAGTATCAATGCACGACACCCTCAATTCTGCAAATTTCTCCAACAACTCCAATTATTAAAATCTCTTAATCCTATACATATCTATACAAATTATATATATATACTTATATACATATGTATACATGTATATATATACACGTACATACATATATGTGTGTGTAACAATAGATTTCATAGAAATAAATAAGTAAATAAATAAACCTATGTTTTAACATCCAAAACATCTCCTATATGCATTATGTTGTATAAAAACATTTTTTCTATGTATATATAATTAAAATCAAAAACTTAATACATAAAAAGTATACCAAATGTTTAAATGCTATAAAAGAATTTGTACAAAGTTTATAAACAATATTTATAAACAGTGCAGTACGATACACAGCAACCAATAACCTTATTATCTCCTTAATGCCCTCAGTTTTAAAATACATTTGATTGATGCATACTCATTTAAACCTGGGGGAATTTGGGCTAATGTTCTAATTTGCCACAACAATTCTTGTTCTTCAAGCCATAATTGCCATGGGCCCCTAACATCAATCTTAACTTGTTGAATGACAGTAAATACAAAATGGTGCGTAGGATGTTCACTTATGTGCCTAGCTAGTGCATTGTTTAGATCTTTCTTCCCTATAGCATAAAGATGTTCATACACCCTTTTCTTAAATGCACGCTCAGTCTTACCTATGTAGAATGATAAACATTCTACACAAAGAGCCGCATAGACCACATTTTTACTTTCACAGTTAAACTTACCATTGATTTTATAATTATTCCTGTTAATATGTACTTCTTTTCCTGGAAGAATGTGTTTACATTGTGGACACATTCCACATTTAGCCATACCAATTTTGGAGGTTGAAGATTTATTACTAGATTTTTCCACTAGTTGTTTTAAGTTGGTCCCCCTCCGATAGACAAATTTTGGCTTAATACCTACTGTTTTAGCTAACATATTGTCTTCTAATATGATATTCCAGTTCTTATTAATAATACTTCTTATTATGTTAAAATCAATGGAATATGTAAAAATGAAATTAATTTGAGGTGTGGTCTCAGTTGATGGTTTTAAAGCGTTGTGCATGGTGCCACCTCCTAAAAGTGGCTTAAAATAGCCACCTTCTCTTTTAAGCACAACCTCATTCCTTATTTCCTCAACAAGGGCCTTTGGATAACCTCTGATGGTAAACTTCAAGCTCAAAGTATCACATTCTTTTACAAAATCCTGATGGTCAGATGTCATTCTTGCTGCCCTCACGAATTGTCCCTTCATCACACTTCTTTTTTGGTGGAATGGATGTCCACTTGAGAAGTGGAGAAGGGAATTCGAATGTGTCGGTTTTCTATAAATTTCAGATTTAAATCTGTTGTTGGCACTGTTCTTGCTTAGTTTAACATCCAAAAAATTGATTTCGTTTTCTCCTATGGTGTAAGTAAATTGGAGAAAACTTGTCATATTTGAGATGCTTTCTATAAATTGGGGGATCAGTTCTAATGGTCCTTTCCAAGGAAAGAACGTGTCATCCTGGTATCTGTTATACCAGGTAACATTTTCTTGATATAACACATTTTGGAACAAATAATTACGCTCCCAGTATGCCAACACACTGTTTGAGAAACTGCATCCACAGGGAGACCCCATGGCTATCCCAGTCTTTTGTAAATAGAACTGTCCCTTCAATGTCACAAAGTTGTTTAATAGGACAATCTCGAGTAGTGTTTCAACTAAATTCATTTGATCATTGGATGCTTTTTTACTCAGCATGAACTCCCTTGTCCATTCAATCCCTAGTTGTTGTGGGATAACGGTGTACAAATCCTTAATGTCAACTACTAAAAATTTAAGGTCCGGATTATACACCAATTTATCAATACACTGTAAAAAAGCCCAAGAGTCCTTGCAGATTTGAGACTCACCTTTTAATAAAGGTTTAAGCATACTGTCCACCAGTTTGGCACATGCATACGTAATCGAACCCCTTCCATCGACTATAGGCCTGAAAGGGGGATTAACCAAGTTTTTGTGAATTTTGGCGTACAAACATGGTGGGAATCTTAGGTGCTAACATGTCCAAATACTGTAACATTTCAGAATCTATAGTCCCTTGGATGAAAAGATCCTCCAAGATACCTTTGATCTTTTTGTAAGCCATATTAATCTCATTAAGGCTAGATTTTGAATAACTATCAGATTCCAAGTGTTCTAATACCTTTCCATTGTAAAAGTATTCATCCATGAAGACTAATCCGCCCCCCTTATCAGGTGCCATGACCCTTATGTTACATTCATTGAGAAGGGAAATAAATGCTAGCTCTTCTCTAGTAATATTTACTTTGCTGCTTTTGGGAAAACTATGGCAAGAAAGCAACGTTCTTAAATCAATCTCACAAACCTTTTCAAAAATACTTAAGGTATTATGCAATGGGGGATTAAAAACGCTAGAAACTCTATGAGTATTCAAGAGAGAAGGGGTATTACCAAATCTGAATGCCAAGTCCAATTTACGCACATATAATTTCAAATCTACAATTGTGTTAACAACATTACATTTTCTGTCTGGAACAAATGTAAGACCTTTAGAGAAAAAATCAATAAGATTTTGTTCAATTGTAATAACAGTGTAATTGTAGATTTTAAAGTCCCCTCTTTGACTGGTGAGGATAGTAGGACCAATTTTTTCACTGCTCTCTATCTCCTCCATTGGTTCCCCTTCTTCTTTCTCTGCGATCTCCCCCTGTAATTGGTTGTGGAATTGTTGTTGTTGTTGCTCGTGCCAGGAGGTGAGGCATTTCGCCTCCTGTGAAAACCCTGGTTGTTGTCATTAACAGTGTTTCCCCCTTCGCTCTGGTTATGGTTGTTCAAACCTCCATTGTTATTGTTTGTATGGGTGCCTTGGTTCCTGATACGCTCACTCCTCCTAATAGGTTCCGTGTCAACCTCATTGGGAACACGTTGGATCGGCTGTGGTAAAGGGTCTGTGTTACCATTCGCCCCTACTTCTCCCAACCTGGATTGTCCTAAAGGGGGAGGGGGGTACGCTTTATGATTGTTATAGTCTTTTATATCTCTATCAATTTTACGTTGCTTGTTAATAACTAATTTATTGATTGCTGCTTCAATGCTTGTCAAGATTCTGGTGTAATCATATCTGTATCTGATAAACTCGAATGATTTTGTAAGAAAGATTCCAACTCAGTTAACTCCTGCAACAGCATGTCCACTTCCACATTATAGAAATTAATAAGGGAATTCAAAAATTCTGTAGCCTGTTTATCAAACAGGACTAAAAGCTCTTGATGAAACACTGAATTATTAATCAGTCCAGCAGGGTAACGCCATTGGTGTAACCCTTTAGGAACAATCTTTAAACTTATACATTCTTTGAGGTACGACACCTCTAGCTGCAGTTTCCTACAGCGATAAAGTTTACTATCAAACATATTAAGTTTATCCAGAAAAATAGTAGTAGAATTTGAACTCACCGATGTTTCTTGGTTGTTCCCCGGGCCATTATTGTTGTTAGTATGTGAGCCCGTGAAAAAATCTCTCTTGGCAAGAAAATTCGTAACTGAGGGTATTAAGGCAGAATCACTCGCCCCATTCTGAACTAAACTTGAATTGTTTCTCACAATGTTCGTTGTGCTATCTCGAAGAATGTTAGAACTTTGATTACTGGAATTGATGGTTACTTGTGCTTCATTCGTATGGTTTTCTGTAACCCTTTGTGCTGGCGGAATAGATGCCGTTGACGTGCTATTAAGCGTAGCACAGAAACTGGTCCCATGCACCACCAACGGAACAGGAGATTGATTCCTGGTTACGCATTCATTCACTTGTTGCGTAAGTTTGTCGACCTTGGTCAAAAGCATATTGACCAACATTGTTAAGTCCATAGGAGACCTGTTACCACTAGAAGAATCACCAGGGTTGTCCTCTTCGTGATGAATAGCGTGTACCATACGCTGACCATTAGAGTTGTTGGCGTTATTAGTAATGTTTTCCACATCCTGAGAAAACAGTGGTTGAGACTCGGTCCTATCATGCCCATTGATCTGACCGCTAGTAGGATTTCCACACGACATCACAAACTTGGAAAACAGGAAATTCAAACGAAAACTAGCAAAAAACAAAATTAGTAGAAAAACCCCACGACAGAATATACAGGCACGGACCTTTATTGTTGTAAGCGCTTTCGGTCAAGGTATTACCTCAACCTTCTTCAGACATAAACAATTTTAACAACCACCCTACTTTACTTAAATACACAATACTTAATTACTAAATCGCTCCCTTAATTGATCCATTAATTGTCTTGGCATTTTAAAGCAACAGCACATTGTAAGTTTTACTATGAATATACATTAGTTAAATATAAAATAAAATAAATAATAAATAATATAAATAATATACATAGTATGAATAATATATTCATATATGTATGCAAGATGTGTGTATATAATATACAAACTTGCTTAAATATCTAAATATTAACATTTAAACTTTCCTTTGAAAATGTTATTACCTAAAATAATTTAACTCAAATCAAAACAAAAATATAAATATAGTATCAATGCACGACACCCTCAATTCTGCAAATTTCTCCACTGCACATATTCCTACTAGCAATTTTCAACCAGTGGAGTGTATAGTTTACGCAATAAATGCCAACATATCTTCAAACCAAGATAATGAGAAAGCAATGAATAGGCATGATTCCGTTATCTACACTTAAGGTTATTTTTACCTGCTTTTAAATATTAAATACCAAACAGCAGACTAGTAGTTTATGAAAAGATAGTCAAATACAAATAAATTAAAGAGCATTCCAGCTATTTAACTAGATGTTTAATCCCACCTACTCCAATATATGGAGTACCTGTCTAGGGGAAATTAGGAACATTATATATTTGTACTTTTTCACCCTACAATACAACAGAGTGCTTCTCTATTTCCTTAGAGAACATAGACAAAACTTAAGTGCCCTGCATAAACACATGATGCTGTACAAACACATGATGCTGTAACAGCATTACAAACATAATGTGCATTTTTCAGATTTAAACATAGTGTATACTTTATGAATGCATCCATGGGAAGCTTTGTAGCTACACTAACTATATATGAATGATCACCTTGTGTTACACAAGGATAGTCCCTCCAGTACATTCAACTCCCCTTAGTCTTGAAAAGTAACTCCCACTGTTATTAAAACTCCAGAGTTTCGAGAACTAAACAGACAAACTGGCATGCATTGCATCTGTTTAGAAATGAAGGACATCTAAAACACTGTTGAAATCAATTATTATGGACTTATACATGTCCCAATGCAACTTCCTTTTCTTTTCAAAAATAACAATCCAGAAATCTAACTGCCTCAGTTTACATATTTATAGTCTTATAATATGGTATTTTCTGGAAAACCACAAATGTGCATTTCACTGCATTCAAAAAGAACTACACCAAAGAAAACGCCTCTCGCTCAATAAAAATCATCATACATGAAAAGTCCACTAACCACTCATAGAGTTGAAAAAAAATTCTTGCAACATTATGTTCCAAGCTGCTTTACAGAGGAAAGTCACCTTTTTTACTGTAGTAAGGGATGTTTCTCCTTCAAAAAACTAAACGGCTGATAAAACCTAATATGGTTTAACTGAATTATCGTACTTTCCTTAGAGTCAGGACAGGTTCAAAAGTCCTCTAACAGAGCAAATAGGACTAGAAGGTCTCTTTCTGGAGCCATCAATTACACCAAAACACTAGAAAACAGTGATATCTTAATTTCCATTTCCTCTTATCACAATCCTCTTGGAAATGAAGAAAAAATCATGGCAGCCAATGGCTTTATATAAAGACCATATAGTTATTGGGGAGGACCCTAGTATGCACCCCCAGGTGATTTCAAATTCCTCAGATAACTACATTGATATTTTAAACTGTGCCCAAGCCCTGTCATATACTGCAAATAACAACTGAATGAACTCCAAATATCCGGTTTTAATCAATAACCTTCCTACATATTTTCAATCAACCTTGTTGAAAGCTTTTTCAGCATCAGTACTGGCAAACTTCAACTTTCCCCTCAGCTTGAGCCCACTACATCAGACACACTGTTTTCATAACATTATTTGTCATCTGTGCCCCCCACCCCACCCCAACAAATAAATACATACTGGTTAACATTTATCAATTCAGGACACCAAACAGCAACACATTTCATCATAATAGTCACAAATAATTTAGGATCATGGTTTAAAAACCAAAACAGGCCTGTAGAAGGACAGCAGAACAAGATCCTCAAGGATTATAGCCATTGCTTATTCCTACCAGCAAAGCAGACACAACTTAATTTCAAATGCCATACTCATAAGACATATTAGTACCATTAGTACTTCCTTCTGATCCCAGCTCCAGGAGTCAGCTGCAATGTCATCACTTCTTGGGCTTATGCTCTTCTCTTTTTTTCTGGTAGCATTAAGGATGCAGAATAGAATTCCAGTATTTTGGATAACTGCTTCATTTCCTGAAGTCAATTAAATGATAGTGATGCCTTAATAACTGCACTGGAAATGGATGATTTACATTCTTTGCAACTTACTATACCTTTGCCAGATGCAAGCCATTGCAAACCAAGCCACATCTTACATACCGGGTCATGTTAGATTGATGCTAGTCTTCCTTTCCCGACAATGCCTCCTCCTCGTAACACTCGATCACCAGCTGAACAAGTGCAAGGCAACCCCCTTGGCATGTCACCCAAGGGCAGAGGCATTTCTTTTGGGGGAACTGTCCTCATCAGACATTAGTTGGTATTTACTCTAGGCAAGCTCTAAGTGAAAGTGTTATTATTATGGCAGGAAAGAGAATATTACATCTCCAGAAGGCTACAAAGCATGAGGCCTAGTGTGAACAGTTGAAAACCCACTAATATTTATAGTGCTTCTCCTAGAGAACTTGTGCCACAGCAACAAATCATACTTTCTTCCATATAACATGCACAGTGTATGTTGCTGCAGCAAACAGTTGGTACTGGGTACCATTACCAGAGATTCAGAACACCTTCACTTCCCCACAAAGCAGGGCTGCCATTGGTGCGTGATCCTACCTACACCTGGCAAGCCCTCCAGCATCTCTAACTCATTAGTAATATCTGCTGCTTCTCTTAATGACTCATTATCTCTCTTTTTTGTCAGCCTCCCAGATGTCCCTTTTTTCAAAAGAAAAAGTTGAAATAATGATAAAACATAGTGGTAACAAAAAGGGTAAACAGTTCAGTACAGCCACACTTTAATACTTTTAATTGTATTCTTGATTAAACTGAGCATTAAAATAAGTATATTTCCTACTGATATATATATTTTTTTGCACTAATGACACCCATCTGTTGACCAGGTAAGTTGAGTGGCCACACAGTTTCTTTTTAGTGACCACCTGAGAACAATGTTTGGTTAAGTGACTTCCTCAAGGTCCCGCACTAGACAAACGAGAACTGAGGGATTTAAACCCTGTACCAGAGGAACTGCTGTTTATAGTCCTAACCTTCTGTGCCAACTGCCACACACACTACTGATACCTGTATCTTTAAGATAAGAAAGCCATTTAAATCTGTTTTAACAACTTAATTAGTCCCTAAATCAACATTACTATAAAGTAAAACTATAACCACTAAAAGTGTCTCAGACTTCCTAAGTAACCATTGCTCCTGATGTGAAGACACAAAATACCATTTATGCCACTACCTTGTCTGATGTATAACATTTAATTCTACAAAGGTAGTTTTGCTGTTTTTGTCTCATGATTCTCAATGCATTTTCCACTTACCTTTTCTCACTCTGTAACTAGGTTAATTTTTCTCCCAGTTTCCTTAATCAATAAATTAATCATTCAATCATTTAATCCTAGTTTATTCATATTTCCTTCAAAATGATTTTAGAATTACTGATAACACATTACTGAATTCATGTACGGAAAAAATTGAATATGAAACTGACATTTAAAATGCAATTCTGTCTAGTCTCCTGTAATTTTGGGGAAAAAAATACTTTTTTGTGAAAATTCATGCGAGTATGTATATAAGAAGATCTGGATACAGTTATGCTAGTTACCATTGGTTTCAATCAATTGCCAGTTCTTGGCGGTTGCCACACTCTACATGACTGAATCTATATGACTGAAGGTTTCCAAGTGTCTATCCATAATTTTAAAAGTGTTGAAATCCTTTTGCAATACTCATACTAATTTCTTTTCACAAACTGTGAAACAATCATCTATACTTTCCAAAATAAATAGTTTAACCTGCTCTTACTTGTTGTGTCTTTCAGCTTTTCCCGGTTAGGGGTCGCCACAGTGGAACTCCGGTCCGCTAATGATCGGCAGTAGATTTTTACATGCCGAGTTGCCAGCCCTGACGCACAACCTTCAACGAAGGTACGCCCATTCAAGCATGTCTCCACACAGAAGACGCTCTAGCTGAGAATCGAACAGGACAACGTCTTACTGTGAGGCGACAACGCTACCGCAGCACCACCACCTGCTCTTACTATTCACTACAAATGCGTCATATTAACGGTTACTAGTTAGCCAGGAATCAAGCCCTGAATTTTCTAATTTTACATTACCTGAATTGCTTACCTGATTTTCCCTGTAAACACAAAAACTTGGTAGCTTTCAATATTTTAGTCATACAACGGCTTACCCTGGTTTACCTGCTTAGATCTTAACTTTGTCTAAACAAAATTTACTCTTATTATAACACTGTTTTCCTCAGTCATACTTGATCTGTTTAATATGAGACTTAAAATCTAGAAAAGTGGTGATCTTTGTGTGAAACCATGACTAGTTTTCACTTCACTCTGAGGTCAGTGAAGCATTTTCTGTAGTTTGTATGTATGCAATTTTCAAATGGCTCTGGAGACATGCCTAACTTGGCCTTACGTCTATACCCTGTGAAAAGTATGGTGGAGAGTAACCATCTTTGATACCATATACATATATGAACAAACGTATCCCTCTTATAATACTGAGCCAAACTAAAGGTACCCTGAGCTGAACAAACCCTTGTTGTAGCTATTCAAACCTGCTGGGGCTAAGGAAGTCATCAGCCAAAACCAATGAACCAAAACTCAAGAAGGATTAAGTCAAGTGGAAAGTGGTTTTCCAATAACCGCAAGCAGATAAACGATTCAAGTATAGTGACCAGTACGGCAGAAACAAACAAAGTATATAAAAAACTAGATATTCATCTAAGTCTACTCAACATGATAAGCCAAGTACTGGTTTTGATCTGACTTTTATTTAGACACCATCTTCAGCCGATATTTTAATACTGATCAATTAATCTACTGCTGATTCAAGTTTACCTGCAATGTTCATCTTATGACAGTATGAAAAAAATCAGTAAAAACATTTTGAAATTGAGAATTTACACTTGCAAACTTCCTTGCTCCATGGCAAAAATACTGTTTTAAAAATCTGGTCTGTGATTTTAATGAATATCGTAGTCTAATATTTCAATGCTTTTAAGCTCACAGATCAAACTCTATGCAGCTTATGCAGCTAATGCCAGGTGCCCTATGGATGCATTCCATTTAGAATGTTACACTAAAATCTTAGTATACAACATGTAATCCACATTCAAATTATCTTTTCAAATGATCAATGACAATATGTAAACATTTTCAGTTTTGTTATGAGTGAACATCAAATAAATATATTTTAAAACCATGTTTATTTTATGACACCCATGGGCAGTTTGTACATTAGTAGCTGCTTCTTCATTGCATTTTCCAAGAAGGTAAAGCATCTTGATTCACTGTTCAATTACAGCACTGCAAATGTTTTCAAGAAAACATAGCTTCAGTATTCATGAATCCCTATTACAGATAATTTAACAGTTGTGTGTATTTGCATTCTTGCAATTAAATTTTGTGGTTCAAATCTCATAAAAAGACATTAATTTATACAAATAATTTGAATTCCTTTTATGAAGAAGCTTTTTCCATTTAAAATTTGATATGAAAAAAAAAAAATATATATATATATATATATATATATATATATATATATATATATATATATATATATATATATGCTTCCATAAACCTTAGATTACCAAGCTAAGGAAGTAATTATCTCTCTCAGTGCAAGCATCTGTGTATACGTGGGTGGAGTTGCTTATATAATGGCATATCCCTTACTGCCCTGGTCCGCCCTGCGCTAGATAAGAGCCGTGATGACTGGCATCGCCGCAAAGTACATCAGAGTTGTCCTCAAGATAGCAGAGAAGTAAGTTTATCTGCTTTTTATATTTTTAGCATTTGAATAATATTTAACAGACAGTTTAGTTTAGCAGTGTAAGTTGCTCGCTTGTTAATTTTTATTGTTAAACTCATTTAAAACTCACATTTAATATAAAAAACTCAAAAAGCAACGAGTTTTCGCTTTTTTTCAAAACAGTTTCTCGCATTGTTAATGGGTTGTATGTTAAAGATAGTTAAATAAGCAACAAAATAAGCAACGGAGCTTTTTTTTTTTAATTTGCTGTGTCTTGCCCATTTAACAACCCATTACACGTATTTTTAAAGTTAAAGTTAAGAGAAACTAAAAAAAAAAGTCCACGACCCAGACTTTTCCATTAGTATATAACTCGATAAAACAGGCAACGCGCCAATCAGCGTGCACGTTTTGGGGGGATCATGGTATAATATCTGTGTTTACACGGACATATGCACAATCCATTTTCAAACAAACATCCACACATTTATAAGTGCCTTTTACAAAGGTCATACAGGAAATAATTCAGTTTGTGCCTGAGATACCTCACCTAACTTCAGAATTATGTATTTATGCATATTGTTTAATATGCACAAAACACGTGCTAAATGGGAGAACTCAAATTTGGCATTCTGTAAATGACACATTTAACCCACCAGTAAGATTACTTTTTATGTTCAAGAAAATTTGCTGGTAAAGTACACTGTCAAATTAGAATTTACAAGTATGTAACAACTATGTTGTCAACATCTGGAAGTCATTACTTTAAAAGAAAAATGGTTTAAATGTTCTACACAATGTAAATACCCAGTAATCTATAAAGGAATATTTTTTGTTAGTTTTAATATTTACTGTGATGCCCATGCCCTGGCCCAGCAATAAAGGAGCCTCAATCCTCACCACTAACACCAAAGAGTGTGTCTCATATATGAGGAAATGATAACAAATACACACAGTAAAGTGAAATTTCCCTTAAGAGCACACCGAGATCACAGTCAGTCCGGGGCTGGTCGCTCCCTTGCTCTCCAGGTCCCCAATAAGACTGCCCACTGGCACAGCTATAGGGTCCAGATCTCAACCTATTGGGCAAGCTAAAACCTCTAGCATCCTTTCTGTCCAACCAGTGCTTTGTGTCCCTGTCCAAGTAGCTCTCACACACACACACACACACACACACACACACACACACACACACACACACACTTTGAGATAAGAGTTTATACAACCACACAGACACTCCTGGGGAAGGCTGGCACAGGTTCTCCAGCTGTGCCCCTTTCTCCCAGACTATACAGTAGTACCAGCTGCCACCATCCACTAATACTTATCAGCTACTCAAAGGCCCTTAAAAGGGTGTCCAATTATTACTGTGTAATATTATTATCCAATTGGTAGTACAGCCCACGGCTAAAGCTATTAGAGTGGCTTTGTACAGTTTTACCAAAGACATGCAAGTACTCTTAAGAGCTTAAATTATCTCTACACAAAACAGTCACAGTTGAAAAGTTTAAAATATTTAATAATAAATACTAAAAACACAAGACAATACTTCTCATTACACAGTGCTAGTCAAGAGTTCAGAGATCACAGATACTTAAAATAACTCAGTAGTACAGTTCTGACATCAAAGAAAAACACTTAGTCTAATCTTTCTGGTTCCTAGCTATTTCTAAAAGAAAACACAAATCTAAGATAACTTACATTGCGAGCAAGACAGTGCTGATGAGTTGGATAGTCAAGACAAAAATGCTTAATGCCTTCTGGTTTTCTCTGTTTAAATTGAAATTTCAAATTGAAATTGCAGTTCTGATAAAACATTACATCATTCTTATATTTCTTGGGTTCCCAAGCCACACAGAAACTGCATTTACATTATTTTACACCCAAGCAGAAACCAGAGCAATAAAGCACATTCCACATGTCAATTCTGGTCATTAACTTTAGCCTTAAAACAAGAGGCAGGAAGCCTTCATCTAGCCCGTCCGGAGACGAATTGTAAACATCAAAGACAGTCATGAAATGCTTGACATAGCTTTCTTACAGTATAGTGCACTGTTGTCACATTTATTTCCAGTTCCACATTTCACAGCATATTCTTTCATTTAAGAAAACAAGCCTGTATTTCAACACTCATATCTACAAATGACAGGATTATGTACTAAATTCTATTTGACTAGGCTGGCAGCCTTCACTCATCTCTACCAGTCTTCACATTTACTTTTTACAAAAACAACATTAAAAGATAAATTAGAGCATTTTCTTTCTCATAGGTCTGGTGTAGTGGAATGCAGTGTCTGCTTAAGCACTGTTTTACGGTAACTGGAAAAAAATAACTACATTTTTGTGCTCTCCTCTGCAATACAGATAGTACAACTATCTCTGTCAAGATAATCAGGATTTATGACATGCAAGATGGAATCAAGTGGCATGCATTCTTTGCTTATGAAAAGTTTGAGAAACAGTAATGTCTGCCTACAGTCACTGAAAAAAAAGACTTTTTGAGCATCATTTGATGGAAGAAAATATACTCTTACACATGCAGTTCATCTGGAAAAACGATCAGTTTTTCAGAAGCCAATTTACCATACAGTCACATGACATGTTTTTTCATAAGAATTGATCTAATTGCACTGTTTAATTTATGACATATTTAAAAAGCACTGCTACTTTAAGGCTTTTAGTTATTATGTTTATCAGCTTGGCAAACACTGTACTGCAAAAAGTCAACCTTTGAAAGTTTCTTATCATAATGGATAGAATGACAAAAAGGCCTGCCTGTAGATCATGGCAGTTTAACAAATAATCTAAGATTCTTGAGAATTTAAATTCACTGGTCTGTTTATACATTCTTGTTGTTAGAAATTCCTTCCATGCACATGGCAGGTATTACTTCACTGCATCCATACTAAACTCTACGGTTTCCATTAGTACCTTCTAAGCCCAAAAGCATTAACTTTTCAGTGTCTTATCTCCAGGTAATCAAACAACCTTTGCAGTCATTGCAGACAAAATTAAACTGTGCTCACAGTCTGTGCACCCGGAAGGCAGACTGAACCAAAGGTGTTACCAAAGACTTCAGTGTTGTCTACTGCTCATTATGTGAAATTTCAAGAACAAAAAAGTGCAGCCTCATCATCTTCAATAAATTCTTTCCTTCTTTCTTGCCACTGCCTTCACTCTTATTTGCCAGGTGCATCATACATTTTACAGGGAGATGAGAAAACATGACTGACTGATTCAGCCAGATATAAAAGAACCTAAGCGCATTTATAATACTTCCTACTACCACCAAATCCACAGAAACATAAAATAATTTTACAGCAAGAAATGTTACAGTCCAGAATAGTATCGACAGATACTGAGATTACACAAAACAACTCTAACATGGCAGTCTACACAAACTAATTTAAGTACATGAAACAAAGCACTGGACATTGTACATAGCACCTTCTTTAACATTATTTCCAATCCCAATTCATATTCTTGACCTCACAGCAACATCATGTAATTATCATTCAGGGAGGGCTTGCACTCATACATTTCAGAATGTTTCCCTACTGAGTTTCTGATTATCTTACTTGTAATTTCCCTTTACACAATTAATGCTGCCATTATTAACAAACATGTAATAAAAGTAATATTATACAATGACCCCCCATTAATATTCCAAAACGTGCACGTCGATTGGTCAGCATGCATGTTTTAAATCAGACTTATACTAATGGAAAAAGGTCCGGTCGCCCGGACTTTTTCCATTCGTATAAGTCTTTTTTTTACACACGGTCTCGCTATGTTAAAGGAGTTTAACATAGCGAGACAGCTTTAAAAAAAGCAACGGAGAAAGCAAGATCTCCATTGCTTTTTACAAACTGTCTTGCTATGTTAAGTGGGTTTAACATAGCGAGACAGCTTTAAAAAAAGTAACAGAGATTCTCCGTTGCTTTTTTTAAAGCTGTCTCGCTATGTTAAACTCCTTTAACATAGCGAGACAGTTTGTAAAAAGCAACTGAGATCTTGCTTTCTCCATTGCTTCCACCCATAGCTCTGATGTACTGCGTAAGCATACGCATGCACAGTACATCAGAACTGCTGCAGAATACCAGACAGCTGCAGAAGAGCAGCAAGGAGGCATTATACAATGCCATTATTTAAGAAAAGTAATTATTTTTTTTCTTAAATAATGTCATTATATAATAGCATAACCCACTTGGGTGTGGGTAATGCTGGATTTACCCACGGTTGTCTTTGTTTGGCCACTCGGGCTTTGCCCTCGTGACCAAACACCACCACCAGTGGGTAAATCCAGCATTACCTCACAACCAGGCGTGGGTTATTGCTATAATAGTTCATGTTTCTAAGTGATTCTCCTAGGCAAGCAAGATTCCATAACATTTGTCTATAACAAAATAAAATTGTCTCTCCTATCTATACTTGTAACATACATTTGTAGTATAATGTTTTAAAGAACATCTCACAGAACCCAAGTCTATTTTCTGGTCTAACTTTTTTAAGAGTGAGAAGGTCACACAGAAAAAGCAATCAGTAAAAACTAAATGAAAACTCCAGCCAAGCTAAAACTTCCACTGAGTGACCTCTCAAACCTCTTGTATCAGGAGCACATGGGATCTATGCAAATGACCCTTATGAACATCAAGTGTTTCAGCTATATGGTGATACAAGATGTTTGAGAGGTCACTCAGTGGAAGTTCTAGTTTGGCTGGAGTTTTCATTTAGTTTTTACTGATGCTTTTTCTGTGTGACCTTCTCACTCTGTTTTAGTTTGTTAGTTGGAATATTTTGCAGTCACCCTAATGGTAACGGACATCAGCTAGGTATAACAGCCCTGTGTTTCGCATGGTTAGTGAAGTACTCTGCTGATGACGTCAGAACAATGCGGAAATATGCATATCCACAGCTAGTGGGGTTTTGCTTTATTTGCCTCCAATTGTCCGTTAAAACGACTTAAATAGAAAAAAGTCATGGGCATTCAGAAGCACCATATAGCTGAAACACCTGATGTTCATAAGGGTCATTTGCATATATCCCATGTGCCTCTGATACAAGAGGTTTTAGAGGTCACTCAGTGGAAGTTCTAGCTTGGCTGGAGTTTTCATTTAGTTTTCCTGATTGGTCTAGCTTTTTTAGGAATACATGTCTGAAATAATTTTATTAGAGAATATATATATTATAAGTATATTTTAGTATTTCTCCCTATTACACCCCAAAGTAGTTTGGATAATGGCTGATATTACACTGGACCATGCATATGCATTGTCCCAACTCCTGAAGCTTGCAGTACAGTTCCACCTGTATGTGGAACATGGTACTGTAGGCATTCTACCTTCCCACCATGTACTGCCTGTAGTACATATTCCTTCATATAGGTGAAGGTTCACTTGTCAGAATCCCATTAAGTTCAATAAACAATTTGCATTCTAGTACTAATCCAGGTCAATGTACAACACACACAAAAAACTCTACTGTATGCTATCATTGTAGTGATTCATGTACCCCTAGTTTTCTTCCTAAGAATGATCAACCCATTACAGTAATACAGATGTGTTAGTGCATAGTGCTCCTACACAGTCACACAAAGTCCTCTCTTGCAGCCAAACTAATAAGGGAACCCTCTTCCTACAATCTGAAATATCAAAGCCACACAGGTGCTACCTTATGGCTACTAAACTACAATGTACAGATCATTATTTCTCCTTACTAAGCCTTAAGTATGGGAATCTCCCTCTGTTGATCTCAGAAATATCTTCTTATTCCAAACTCTGCACACAGCTAAAACATTATCTTCACGATAATGCTTCATGCAAATTTCACCACTCTGGACACATTACCTAATAGAATCTTGCTCTACTCCAATAATCTATCTCCTAACAAGTTTGTAGGATATCACTTGCAAATGCAGCTAACTCAAGTCATTCTGACTGCACTGCACACAGATGCTTATACTTTTGTATATTCCTACATGTGACTGATCCTCTTCATACTGTATACAGTGACTACATCTGTCTATATTGTATACTCATAACTACTACCTTACTATCATATAATGTGTGCACTTGTCTGTTTCTTTACTTTCCATATTTACTTCTGTCTCGGCTGAGACTGAAATTGGTCATTTGTGATCAGTGCTCTACTCCGGTTAACAAATGAAATAAATAAGCATGCCAAGCACTGTACTAGGAATCTTATCCGGTTTCATTTATCATTTTTTGCTTTTTACTTGACTATAAATGCATTTAGTTGGTTACTGATTTATGGTTTGATTCCCTAACTGATAAACTGGCTGAAAGTGCTACAAAACTTTGTGCTGAAATCTACTACAGACTGCAAAAAACACAACTATCCACTACAAACTGTTTATCTCCCCTCCTGCATCATGAAAATCCAGTATCATATGACTCAGAATCTACAGCTGCTCACCATACAGGAAATATAAAACACACATTTAGTAAACTTAGTTAATATAGTCCCATTAAATAAACTAAGATAAAAAGAAGAACAGAATCAGAAGCCTCTCCTTACTCAAAAACATAGTTCAAAAAGAAAGTACATATATGCACGATCTTTAAGCAAAAGGATGAATTTAACATTAAAAGAAGGCAAATAATACTTTCTTTATGTAGCTGGGAGATATAATGGTTTTATTTTATTAGAATGGAAGGTGGGTGGTATATTTTTGACACACTCCTCTCTTCCGGGTCTATATTAGATTATCTAAGTTTTAATACTTCGAATCACTAAAGATCGAACTTTAGTGATTAAAGTCTTAAAACTTCGAATTGTTATAAAAATATTTTTAAAACAAAACAAACAAAAGGGTGTAAGCACTGCGGCAAGCCCCCTGCACCCCCCACATCCCCCCCGCTCTTTAAATATACCAACTCCGAGGAAAAGGAAATCTTACATTTCCGCACTGTACTGCACTGAAGTGTAAGTGGAGTTGGTATATTTAAGTAGCAGGGGGTGGGAGTGCAGGGGGGCTTGCCCCCCTGCTTACAGCCTTTAGGTTTTACTTTTTTTGTTTTAAAAATATTTTTATAACAATTCGAAGTTTTAAGACTTCGATCACTAAAGTTCGATCTTTAGTGATTCGAAGTATTAAAACTTCGACAATCTAATATAGACCCTCTCTTCCTATATAAACAATTACTTGAAATATAGTAGACCTGTAGACACCATTAAACCAATAAACATGATGCCTGTTCCAGGTTAAGCAACACATATCGTACCATTTACCTATATATCTATGTGGTTTACTATTGTTTGTGCAAATGACATTCTATTGGCTGCTATGTGCCGAAAAACAGAATGTCGAATGCACAAGCAGTTTTGCACCAGTCGACTCCACTTATGCGAATGCACAGCTGCAGTCGCTTAAGTGGAAATCAACTATCTGCATGGAGATCGCGGTACATTGGGGAGTGCAAATTCATCCACATCCCCACTGTAGTGCTATCTCGGAGTTAGAATATATAAGTGGGGGGATGTGGGTCTTGCCCCCCTGCAAAAATGTGATAGCTGTATAGGACTTTGATTTACATCAGCGCCTGTACAGCTATCACGTGGTGATTTCGACAACAATCTCGAGTCAAATGCATCAAGCATTTGGTTCGACATTGTGAATGGTAGTTTTTTTTAACTTTTGGTATTACCATTCGTTTATTTGAATGGAAAATGTTTTTCTGTTTGAATAAACAATACTAAACCTATGTATGTATCTGGCTATCTAGCTAACCAGTCATCCATCCATCCTTTTTGGTCAGATTAGTTCAACTAGGCTAGTAGCCTCTTTTCAGGAGAGACCAGAGGTAGAATTTATACTATTAGGGGAAATCTGTCTAGGGAACTGCGGAATTTCTCCTACTCTTTTCAGTAGGTGCCATAGGGTTTTTTACATCCACCTGAGCTACCACCAACTCAAGCAGATGGGAGCTTGATTGAACATCTCATCTGAAGGAAAATGCACAGTCAGGAGAGTATCACCCACCTTATAGTGCACTGCAATGTCAGCAATCAAACTAGCTGGTGTGGAAATAGAAATCCACATTGCTGCAGTCAACCTGTGGGTAGTCCAATACCAAAGGGTTAGGCTGGCGTCGGTCATGGCGTACTTAAGCGCATGACCGGCGTCCCTCATATTCTCCTTTCGTCCCCCAGTCAGCCTTAAAAAGTGAAAAAAGAGCCATAAGGGAGAAAATAATAAGAATCCCCAGTAACAATAAATACACCACAACAACAACAACCACCACAAGGAGGGAGGAAGGGGGGAAGGAGGGCACAGCAATGGATCCTCGAACATCTACATTTATGGTAGTACAAAAACTGCACTATTTCTCTCACTCACATTGCTGCAGTCATAACCTGTGGGTAGAATCCAAAGCAAAGGAAAAGGGAGGCTGGCAAACTAAAGGCAGGCATTAGGGGCTGCTAACATGGACTGCAGTGGCAAACCCAGCCCTGGACTTGGAGAAAAGGGAGATGATAATGCTTAGTAAAAGTATGAACTGAACTCCAAGTAGCTGCTTCCAAAATGTCCTTAGTAGCTACACCTCAAAAAGCAGTAGAAGTGTCAGGAGCCCCTAGTGGAATGAGGTCTAATCCCAGCAGGAACATTCTTCCCATGATGAGAATAACAAAAAGCAATGCAATTACCAATCCACTTTGAAATAGTCTGTTTTGAAACAGCTTTTCCTTGTGAACCCAAAGCAAAAGTAACAAATAACTGTTGAGTCTGTGTGAACTCTTTTCTTCTGCTCAAATAACGTGAACTGCCTGTGTATATCCAAAGAATGCAAGATTTTTCCCCTTATTTTGGGGATCAGCATTTCAAGGCCACATTAGAAATCACTTTTGGCATGAAAGTAGGGTAAAGAAACTCTATCCTTATGGAATATTAGAAAGGGTTCAACTGCCATGAGAGCCTGCAATTCAGATACCCTTCTGGCAGAAGTAATGGCCAACAAAAGGCAGTCTTCAGACAAAAACAAGACAAAACTTCAATTCAGATGTAGCTGCAGGTTCAAAAGGAGGCAAAGTAAGCTTCTCCAACACAAAATTGAGATCCCAGGAAGGAGTAGGAGTATTTTTTGCCCTCTAAGAAATTGCTTAAACAAAGGGTGAGAAAATAAAGGAGGGTCACAATCATAGTGAGCAGAAATGGCTGCAGCATGAACAAACCCTTGTCCAGTAATTCAGTAAGGTACTGCAGTGTACAACTCAAATTAGGTACCGAGACATCAAAATCCTTTGTTGTGCTCCAAAGAAAAAATCTCTTCCATTTATCAGCATAAACTTTTCTAGTGCTAGGCGCTTCCAAAATGACATCCAAAACCTGCTGGGAAGCTGAGAACCCACAGGCTCTAAAACAGAGCCAGGCCGTTAGATGCAGGGACTGCACCCTGACATTGAGCAAATGACTGCTTGACTGGGACAACAAATGAGGAAGCTGAAAGGCCAAGGAGGCTCCTGAATTAAACTCCTCAGCAGAGGATACCAGTGCTGACGTGGCCAATCTGGTGCTATTAAAATCATGCAAGGCTTGTCCCTCCTGACTTTCAAGAGTACCTTAGTAAGGAGAGGCAGAGGAGGAAAAGCATAGGCGTGAAGGTTGTTCCAACTGAAAGATCCACTTTCCAAGCTTTTGGGTGAAACATCCTTGTGCAAAATTTTGGTAATTGGAAATTTAGAGGAGAAGCGAACAGATCTATGTCTGGAGTTCCCCAAGCCACTGTCAACTGTTGAAATACCTGAGGATCAATTTCCACACATGTGGGATCCACAATTTGTCTGCTCAATACATCTGCTAGGGAGTTCTGTGCTCCTGGCAGAAACCGTGCTTGAAGAGTGATGTGCAACCCCAGAACAGTCTCCCACAATATCATAGCTTGTCTGCAAAGAGGGTAAGAGGTAAGAATGGGTCCCCCTGCTTGTTGATGTACCACATGACTGTAGTGTTGTCTGCTTGAATCAACACCTGTCCTGGTTGAAGTAGGCCCTTGAAAGCCATCAGGGCAAACTGGACTGCTAACATCTCCTTCATGTTGATATGCAAATGCTGTAATTTGGGAGGCCACGTGTCTTGAATCCATTTCCCATTGAAGTGTGCTCCCCAAGCCAGGTCTGAGGCATCTGTTGTTAAGATCTGACTGGCCTCTGGTCGGGTCACAGAGAGTCCCTTGTTTAGGTGACATTCCTGTGCACACCACAAGAATTCCTTCTGGATGCACGGTATTATCGGACTGACAGTGTCCAAATCGTGGCAGTGTTGAGTCCATACACTTTTGAGATACCATTGTAGCTTCCTCATATGCAGTTTGGCATTGGGAACTGCCAGAATGCAAGATGCCATGAACCCCAAGGCTTGAAGGACTGTCCTTGCAGTCAGCCTGGACTGTACTGATAATTGCTGGAAGTAGAGGTGAAGAGTTCTTTGTTTGTCCGGGGTTAGAAAAGCCATCTGAGAGGCTGTATTCAGTCTCACACCCAGAAAGCACATGTCCTGAGAGGGTACTAGACTGGACTTTGTTTCGTTCACAGAATACCCTAGGCACCTTAAAACTGCCATCACATACTGTAGCTGTTGAAGTAACTTGTCTTTGTCTTGAGCAAAAATCAAGCAGTCGTCCAGATAAGGATAAATTTGTATTCCCCTCAGTCTTAAGTAAGCTATTACAGGAGCCAGAACCTTTGTGAACACCCTGGGCGCAGTAGATAAACCAAAGGGCAATGCAGAGAACTGATAATGAGAAGTAACAGCCCGAAAACGCAGGAATCTCCTGCAGTTGGGTCTGATAGGAATGTGAAGATAGGCTTCTTTGAGATCCAGAGTAACCATCCAGTGCTCTTTTCCTAGCAGAGGCAGAAGTTGTTGTAATGTTAACATCTTGAACTTTGGAATGTCTAGGTATGTATTGAGAATGGACAAATCCAGAATTGGCTTTCCTTTCTTTGGCACTAGGAATAGACTAGAATAAAACCTTAGGCCTTCTTCTGACGAAGGTACCACCTGGATTGCCCCCATCTGTAAAAGCAAAGAAATTTGATCCTGAGCCTCCATCCTTTGCTGAGGAGGTACATCTGGCATGCCTTTGAAAGGGGGAAAAAATGTGAAAATAAAACTTGTAGCCTTGATTTATTATGTCCAACACCCATTTGTCCTGGGTGACCAAATGCCAATTTTGTTTGAAAAGTGCCAACTTTCCTCCTAGAGGAGCTGCCAGAAGAAGGGTCCGCAGCTGAAGATACAGGTCATTGGGTCTGTTTACGAAAGGCTGACCCCTGCCCTCACCAGAAGATTGTGCAGGAGAACTCCAAGTCCTAGGTCTGAAAGAACCCTGAGCATGAGCCCTGCCCCTACCACCGAGACCTGCCCTTAGACTGAAAATCGAAGAAGGGTAAGACCATCCTCTTGCAGGCCAATTCCTGCTAAACTTAGGGGCTGCACTTGCAAAAATTTAACTGTCTGCATAGACTTAGCTTTGTCTTCCATCTTTTCAAAACTGACTCCACAGGGAACCAAAAGAACTTCAGATTGAAGGGAGCATCCAAAATCGAGCTTTAACATGCTCTGACAAATTTTGATCCTTAAGCCAGGCATGTCGAAGAACTGAACCAGTAGCAGCCACCCTGGAAGAAGCCTGAAGGGCATCAAAGCCACACTGCAAGGAATGTTTACCAACTTGATCTGAAGCATGAACCAAGTCCTGCAATTCCTTACACTCTATACCCTCAGCTAAAGCATCTACCTTAGCTTTCAATTGACCTAACAGAAAGTTCTGACACTTCAGCATATGGAATTGGCAATTTAAAGCCCTCATAGCTAACGTAGAAGAGGTGTACACTTTTTTACCCCACCTATCCAACGCTCTAGAATCTTTATCCAAAGGTACTGGATTCTTAACCACAGAAGCCCTGACACCCTTAGGCCCTTGAATAATAGTTTCCGGATCAGCTCTAGGGCTCCCGTACAAATACTTATGTGCCTCTGGAACTCTGTAATACCTGTCTGGCTTGACAGGGGCAGGGGGTAAAGAATCAGGATTAAGGGAAGCTTCAGAAAAAACATCCTGAACAACATCTAAAACAGGGGGAATAGCCAAAGGTCTATGCTGAGGCAAAAACAAAAATTCTCTAAGCCTCTTACGAGAATCTGAAAAATCCTGACCTTCCCACTTGAAATGCTCCTTCATGGAATGCAAGGTTTCAGAAAAGGAAAAATCCTCTGGAGGTGAAGCAGAAGGACAGGAATCCTCTGCATCCGAATCAGAATAGGGAGGAAAATCCTGAATATCTTCAGCTGAGGACTCACAGTAATCTGAGGAATGCTCCATTCCCTCTAAATCTGCCTCCACCCTAGGCCTCTTCTCTGGAGGGGGCATAGAACCCCTGATCAAAGTAATCAAATCCTCTGCCATTTTCAACATATGTTTTTTAGGAACAGAACCCGAAGAACCAGAGCTGTGTCATTACCAGAAACACCCGGTCTAGCCTTAGCAGGGCCTTTAGTGACTGAAGTAGAAGGCCTAATAACCTTTTGTAAGGATGGAACCACAGAAACTCGAGAGGCACCCTCAGCCTGACCTAACTCCTGAGAGGCCAACTCCTGTAAAAGTAAAGGTTCCCCCTGGGATTCAGCCGAGACCTCGGCTGGATCCACAGATTCACCCGTAGATTCCATAGAACCGGCGTCCGTAACGGACAACTCATCCGGTTTAGACCTTAAAGATTTATCTTTTCGCTTTTTAGCGGTAGCGGGCGTCGGAGGATCCGACGGCATGTTGTAGTTACACCGCTTACCGAAAACAAGCCTAGCACAGTCTAATCTGAGTTTAATGGTGCGCTTATTAAATCTAGCGCAAAAGCGACACCCGACTACGTCGTGCTCAGGCCCTAAGCAAGGAATACAGAGAGAATGATAGTCCCTATGAGGTATCTGTTTCCCACAAGAAATACAATTGTTAACTTTTTCTGACATCCGAATTAACTGAGGCAAGAAAAGACAAAAATTTTCCCCAATGGGGTACTTAGCCCAACTTGGTCTTCGGTCTGAAACTCGAAAACTGAAAATTTCAGAACGCCGAATGGCACTTGCAAACGCTGCTTCTGCTTCGGACCACACAGCAAGAAAGACTGAGAATATGGCGTCGGTCATGCGCTTAAGTACTACTACGTACTGACGTCAGCGCCGGGCACCATGACCGACGCCAGCCTAACCCTTTGGTATTCGGGCCGACAGAGGACAGCGGACTACCCACAGGTTATGACTGCAGCAATGTGAGACGAAGAACATCCCACTGCCTTTAGCACCAAAAAAATAGTGTACCACCTTTGCGCAACCGACACTGACCATAACCATCAAATACCAAAGTATTAGGTTCAGATATATTTGGTCATAGAGCACCAAAAGTAACACAGGTAATGTTTGCTCATTTACACTGTATTTCAGAAATAATTTGTACTCTAAGTAGGAAAAGATGGGTTTTAGTATCTAACAACAGAAAGGATAGAACAAAATTTGTAGATATGTAAGAAGTGGGAACATTTTTGCCTGATGTATACATAAATGTTGTTGTTGTTGTGTCTTTCAGCTTTTCCCGGTTAGGGGTCGCCACAGTGGAACTCCAGTCCGTTAATGACTGGCAGTAGATTTTTACGTGCCGAGTTGCCGGCCCTGACGCACAACCTTCAACGAAGGTACGCCCATTCACACATGTCTCCACACAGAAGACGCTCTAGCTGAGAATCGAACAGGAAAACGTCTTACTGTGAGGCAATGCTACAGCAGCACCACCACCGTATCCTGATGTATAAATAAATAAATAAGTATTAAAAATGTTTCTGTTTAGGTTTTAATGCACAGGCATATGTGTACAACTTCATAGATGACCACTGATTTGCAAAAACTGGTAGTGAGATAGTTATAGACACATGAATTGTAAAAAAAAAAAAAGTAATACTTGTAATACTTGAACACAAGAAGTTGCATTTAAAAATATATGGCATCAGGCACATGTTAATGTCAGTTTTGGTGGGTTACATTGTGATTATGGGATCAGAGACCTCTTACTTTTGCAAAAGTTCTGCATCACAGATTTAGATATGGAGTATGCATTTTAGAATGCCATGTTGACAACTACACAAGAAGGGCTATTATCTAACAACTAACTCTTGGCTTTGTTCTTATTCCACAGTAGATTACTATTCTAACTCAACTAATACACTAATTAATTCACCTAATAGACTAATTAATTCATCTAGTACACTAATACCTCATTAACAGTCTGGTATTCCTCCCCTCTCATCCCAGTAAGTAGTAGTAAATACTTCAACAGTTTTTCCTCTTGCCTCCTTTTCTCCTTCACCACAATATTCACATTAATGTACATTCATCTCTTTTCTAGGTATTCACACAACTATCTCTGGTTAATAAAGCTGTTTCTGTTGTATATAATAAACTCTGTCATATATTACTCTACATCTCATCCTCTCTCTCCTACTTCTGTACTTGGAATCCAAAATTCAGTTTGTACATAATACCTTACTCGCATTTATTATCACAAACTTAACTTTATGGTTTTGAAATCTGTTTATAATGGTGTTTATGCATGTGCTGAGGATAATATATTCTGTGAAACTTTATTATTGGACCTCTGACAAAATGTGTCCATTTTCAGTACTCTGCATCCATATAATATTGCATTATTTTGCAAGATAACTTACATACCACTGCCCTGTCAGAATTTTCTGGTACATAACTGTTAATAAATAAATAAAATAAACAAACTACACACTGGAATAGTTTTTACTAGGATCATACTTGAAGTAAACTTATAATTTCCCTAGTCAGTTTGACCTGGCACAGCTCACTACAGTTTCTGCCGTCTGACAGTGAGCTAAAGACTTATCTCTTACTAGATCTAAATACATACCCCAAAGCAATATGACCTGTCAGTTGTCTTCTCTTTAATGAAATATGTTGAGAAATGTGGTAATCCTGACAAGATTCATATGCATTTCTGGCAGATAATATCAGATGCTTCAGGTTAATAAGCATTTTTGTATTGTCTTTGCCAAAACTCTTACACGCAAGGTTACAAAGGGTCTGACTTCTTTATTTAATATTTTGATTTTATTTAATTGTATTTCTGTATTATCAACTAACTTCTGAAATGCATAGATCTTTGCCTCTATTACAAGTGCTAGAACTACATTTAAATTAATTTTCTTAAGATAACAGCATGACATGGCCTTGGTGTCAAAAGGAAATGTAGGAATGCATGATTCCTCATGCGTACAGTCTTAAAGGAAGGATTCCCTCACAATTATGCTAAATTCAATAAAGGTTATTTAATTCTTAAAAACAGCAAGGGCAGGGTATATTGTATACAACAGTGTATTAATCTTTCTCTTGACTTTGTATAAATACTGATGATAAATGCTTTGGGCATGTACAGTTGCTTTGTATGTAATTATGTGTGGAGTACAATATGTCATAAATTTGCAACTCAACCCAACTATTTTAGCTTCAGTCAAAAAATACAGCATTCAAAAGATTAAATGAAATGAATACTATGTTGAAAAATTAAATACAAAATGTAATGTAGCATTCAAAATAAAAATGTCACTGCTGATTGTGTGATTGAAACAGGTGGTTTGGTATTTATGCTATGTTTTTGACTCCCGATTACAAAAAAAATAGACAAGCTCATGCACTAGGGATGTAAACCAATAAAAATAGCTCAATTATCCCATTCTTCTTTTAAAACATGAACCCAGCCCTAAAAACGTGCGTCTTAGTCTAAACTAAGGCTATTTTTTGACTAACATTTTACATATGCACGACAGAAAAAAATCTGCCAGTACAGTATCCACTGGCAGTGGCCTTTATTTCCTAGCAGCACAGATTAATCTCTAACAGCAGCATTTCTACTCCTTTTCTTTTATTATTCTATCAAGATTAGTCATAAGACTTTAGTTATGAACTTGAAGCTACATATGCAGAGCACTGGAGAAAAGTTACAAGGATCTGTGTTAGCTGACTGAAAATAAATTTATTAAATGCAGATAAAAAGAAAAATCTATATAACTGATACCACTCTTTCTGCAAACATTACTAAGCAGAGAACATAACCTGTATTTTATGGGTACATGCTGAATGGCAAACTTCACACGACCAAATAGCCACACACAGAACTTGCATACGGAAGATACAAACTGTTAAGTTTTCTAATGAACGAATACTATCAGTTGACTGTATAAAAAAACAGTAATAGACCATACAATAAACTGCACATAAAGTAACTTACAAAAGAAACAATTTTACAGCATTTTTGCAAGGGGGCTCTGTCCTCACACTCGCTGAATGTAAATATGTTAGCTCCAAAGTCATACTAACTTGAAGATAAAGACAATATTTGTCTTAAATGGAAAAATATTTTTTTTTGCTCGAAAACCAAGTATTTCCTCTATTTCAAGGCAGTGGAACCTTACAGTAAGTATATTAAGTATTCAGGGGTGTGGTGCGATAGCCCCACATGACAGGCTGCAAAGGTGAAGAGACCCTATTAAAACATTCACCTATATGTAACTTTCAAGGAGTTTAAGGCAGGGAATGGTTTGTGCCATTAATAAGGTACATCTCTTATGTACTTCAGTTTAGGCCGATTGTATTAAACATGCAACTCTTGTAGCATAAAATGCAAAACCTGATGACCCCAAATTCTGTAAATTTCTATATGTTATTTGCAAAACTCTGGCATATGGTATACTAATTCAGACTCCTTCAGCTTAAGGACAGTTGTGTAAAAACAGCATAACAATAGACATCCGATTGATCACTGCTGCAGAATTACTAAAAGATGAGATAACGTACCAAGGATAGCTGTATGTCTGGCCAGCATATCAAAGCCTGGATGCCCTCATCCAATGTATAACCTCATCCTGAAGGAGGCGAAGTTACATAAGGGACATATAGACACAAACTACCCCAAAAATTTCTTGCCCCAGACCAAGGAACTAAAGCAAAAATAGAGGCATCTATAAAAATATGTGCAAGTCAAAAGTAGAAGAGAAAAAGATAAGAATCCACTTCAGCCCAAAAAGAAGAAATGGGGGAAAAGTACAGTTGTGTACCCTTACCATAAATGTAGATGTTCAAGTGTATTCACTGTTCCAGTCATTACATTAGGGTAATCTGCTGGCAGGTTGCCCTCAGTCAGCCTGATTAACAAAGTCTTGGGTCCTGTGTCGGTTGCTGTCCCTTCTTCCATGAAGTCAGATCGTCAGGGGTATAAAACATGCAGCCGACACCATTACATCAGTTTTTCTTGCCCCAGATGTCAGGTGCCCCCTAATGGGGAGCAAACAAACACAAAAACACAAGAATATACCTCCAACCAAAAGGGCTTTTAAGCATAGTAGAGGTATAGCCAGAAAAAAACTAGTGGGCTGGAGGGTAGGTAAGCAGGACTGCAACAGTGAATACACTTGAACATCTACATTTATGGTAAGTGTACACAACTGTACTAGGTTCTTCGTGTTTCACTGTTGCAGTCATTACATTTGGGTAGATTCCCAAAGTTATGGTTGGGAGGAGGAGTTTATACAGCATTAGGGGCCAGCTATAAGGCCCTGCAAGACAGCAATGGCAAAGCCAGCTCTGGATTTAGAGAAAATTGGTAAATGGTAATACTTGGTGAAAGTATGTACAGAACTCCAGGTAGCAGCTTCTAGGATATCCCTGGTAGGAACACCTCTGAGAAAGGCTGTTGAAGTAGATGCAGCCCTGGTGGAGTGAGATCTGATCCCCTGGGGGATAAGTTTTCCATGGTGCTTATAGCAGAAATGAATGCAATGGCTTTTCCATTTAGAAATGGTTTGTTTTGAAATAGCCTTCCCCTCTGCCCCTGCAGCAAATGCTACCAGCAATTGTTAAGATTTTCTTCGAGATTTAGTTCTGTCCAAGTAGAATCTAAGTTGTCTGTGCGCATCCAAGGAATGCAGAATCCATTCCCCTTTGTTCTGTGGATTGGGAAAGAAGGTTGGCAAATGAATGGACTAATTAAGAGCCACACTGGAAACCACCTTGGGCATGAAGGATGGATTGGTCCTGAGAGACATCCTGTCCGCATGAAAGATGATGAAAGGCTCCACTGCCATAAGGGCCTGTAATTCAGATATCCTTTTAGCTGAAATTATTGCTAAAAGGAAGGCTGTTTTCCAAGAAAGAAATTTTAAGTCTGTAGTAGCAGCTGGCTCGAAAGGAGGTAGAGTGAGTTTCTACAAAACAAAGTTAAGGTCCCAGGCAGGGGTAGGAGCTCTCCTGGGTAGTCTCAAGTTTTTTGCTCCTCTGAGGTACTGCTTGAGCAGAGGGGTGGTTATGTGTTATAGTGAGCTGAAATAGCTGAAGCGTGGATTTTAATGGAGGAAAAAGACAGGCCCTTGTGAAGCATCTCAGTTAAGTATTGCAAAATCCGAGGTAAATTGGGCGCTGCTGTGCTCATCCCTAAAGATTGGTTCCAGGCACAGAATCTTTTCCATTTGCCAGCATAAGATTTTCTAGTACTATGTTTTCTCACCTCCAAGATGACATCCATCACAGGTTTGCTGAGGGATGATAAGGGCGAATTTAAGTGATTAACCATGCTGCAAGGTTCAATGTTTGAAGCTGAGGGTGCAGAATTTGGTTCTCCTGCTGAGACAGCAGGGAAGGGGTCTGAGGCAGGTGCCATGGAGATATTTGGGACACACTGCACAGGAGAGGGTACCAGTGTTGGCGCAGCCAGTCTGGAGCAATCAAAATCATCCTTGGTTTGTCCTGTTTGAATTTTAGTAGAACTATGGAGAGCAGAGGCAGAGGGGGAAAGGCAGAGACTGATAGGTTTTTCCAGCTGAAGGACAGAGCATCCACTTTCCAGGCTTGTTTGTGGGGAGTCCTTGTGCAAAACTTGTCCAACTGGTAGTTCTGAGGGGAGGCAAATAGATCTATGTCTGGGCTCCCCCATTCGCTTGTCAACATGTTGAAAATCCGTGGTTCCAGTTTCCACTCGTGTGGGTCCATGAGGTTTCTGCTTAGTCCGTCTGCCAGTGTATTAAATTTTCCTGGCAGGAATTGAGCTTGTAGGTTCACTTGGTAGCTCAAGGCTGTGTTCCACAGTGCCATGGCTAGTCTGCAGAGGGGGTAGGAATGTGTACCCCCCTGCTTGTTTATGTACCACATAACCGTGGTGTTGTCAGTCTTTACCATTAGTTGTCCTGGAAGAATGTAGACTTGAAGGCTGTCAGAGCATTCTCTACAGCTAACATTTCTTTTTGATTGATATGTAGGTGCATTTGATTTGGGTTCCATTTGCCCTGAATGCACTTCCCTGCCAGGTGAGCCCTCCCCATGCATAATCTGATGTATCTGTAGTTAGGGTTTGGGCAGCAGGGGGTAGTGTGAATGGCAGTCCCTTGTTTTGGTGGCAGGCCTCTGCCAACCATAGGAACTTCAGGTGTAGGCAAGGTATGATAGGAATCGTTTCCAGGCTGTGACAATGTTGACTCCATAGACTTTTTAGATACCACTGTAGTTTCCTCATATGCAGTCTTGCATATGGAATTAGAAGAATGCAGGAGGCCATTAACCCCAAGGCTTGCAGTATTTGTCTTGCAGATAGCAGGGTTTTTGTGGCCACTTGTTTGAAGTAAGTTATCAAATGAATTTGCTTCTCTGGTGTGAGGAAAGCCATCTGGGTAGTTGTATTCAAGCTTCCACCCAGGAATGTAATCTGTTGACAGGGTACCAGTTGTTATTTCTTTTCGTTTATGGTGTACCTCAGACAAGTTAGAACCCTTTTTACAAACGCCAGATGATTTAGAAGTATGCCCTGGTTTTCTGCCTGATTTAGACAATCGTCCCAACTATGGATATATTTGAATATTTCTTTGCCTGAAAAATGCAATAACTGGAGCCAGGCACTTTGTGAATACCCTGGGCACAGTAGATGAGCCAAAGGGCAGTGCAGAGAACTGATAATGCAAGTAGCCTGCTTTGAAGCATAGGTATCTTCTACAAGATTCCCTAACTGGGATGTGCAGGTATGCTTCTTTTAAATCTAGAGTTGCCAACCAGGCGTCTTTGCCTAGCATAGGAAGTAACTGGTGAAGAGTCCGCATCTTGAATTTTGGAATCTCCAGAAAGGTGTTTATAGTAGACAGGTCCAGGATTGGATGCCATAATTTGTCTTTTCTGGGTACCAGGAAAAGTCTGGAGTAGAAACCTTGTCCCTTTTCCTCTTCTGGTACCACTTGAATAGCCCCCATGCTTAAGAATGAAAGTACTTGTTTTTGAGCCTCTGCCTACTGATTTGGGGGCAGGTCTGACCACCCGTTTGGTGTTGGCAATGGGTGGAAATAAAATCTGTATCCCTGGGACACTATATTTAAAATCCATTTGTCCTGGGTTATGAGGTCCCAGTTCTTTGAATGAAGAGCAATCTTTCCCCCCAAAGGGGCGGTTAAAAGATAAGTGCTTGGTAATTTTAAAAGGAAGTAATTGAGACCGTTTACCATAGGGGGTGTCTTGTTATTTCCAGATTTGGAGGTGAAGGCCCCCCACTGCTTAGTTCTGAGAGTCCCTTGGGACTGAAACCTGGGGTTTTTGCTGTGTCTGGGTTTGGCTTGAGAGGATCTGGAAGGGGCTGGAAAGGACCAATTCTTAGTAGGCCAGTGCCTACTAAATCTTGGAGGATGCACTTGTGAGAAATCTTTAACAGTTTGCATAGATTTAGCTTTATCCATCTCCAACCCCAATCCTCATAATCAGACTAGAAACCACAACTTCTCCCATATTACAGCCAATAGAAAGCCAAGTGACTTCCTTCTACTAAGCCTAAATATTAGAAGTATACCAAACAAAGTCCATGAACTCCATGCCACCATAGACTTGTACTCCCCAGATATAGTCATCCTGACAGAAACCTGGCTAAAACCTCACATTACCAGTGAGCAAATACTCCCTACAGGTTATGGCATACTAAGAGTAGACCAGCTAAACAAGAAAGGAGGTGGTGTAGCTATAATATTTAAACAGCATCTAAACATCCAGATCTTAAAATCATCAGCTCCACAAATAGGCAATGAAGAAATAATATATACCAACCTCAAAATAAACCAAAAGAAAACCATCAACATAATTGGATGCTACTTTCCACCTGGCCAAAACATCCCTCCACTAGAAAACCTCCTCAGCTGGTCTACCTACCATCTCCCCCAAGAAACTATCATTTTAGGTGATTTCAATATTGACTGGCAATCCTGTTCTGGCAACCATCCAACCCATCATGTAAACCTTCATGTCTTCACCCAACTAGTCCAGTCACCAACCAGGATAAATAAAAACTCCAGCAAGCACACTACCCTGGATTGGGTACTAGTCAGTAAAAGCCCCCAGTCATATATAACAGGCTGCTTATCAGATAGCCTCATCGATCACTCCCCAACATTCCTACTCAAAAAATACCTAGACCAAGCTAAACCTGTCATCTACCATCAAATACGTAAAAAACGAATCTTTAACCCACTCACATTCATCTCATCCCTCAAAGAATGTAACTGGCATCCTCTAAAGTACCTCAGTGTTGATGACAGTTGAATTTTTTAATACTACCTTCCTGAGCATCCTTAATTACCATGCCCCCATAAGACTTTCCAGAATCAAAGCACAACCCTCCCCATGGCTACAGTAAACCACAAAGTCAGAAATGAAAAACAGGGATAAAGCCTGGGAGCACTGGAGCAAAACCAAAACCCCCTCAACTAGACAGAAATTCCTAGAACTATGCAACAGAGTCAAAAAGCTAATAAAAAAGGACAAATTCCAATACTACCAGTCTGCCCTAGACTCCTCCCAACACAGCCCCAAACAATTCTGGTCCTCCATAAACTCCATCCTCCACCCACATAAAGTCAGTACCCCTCCTCCTAACATCCCTCACTCCTCAAAAAATATTGCTACCTCATTCAACACACACTTCACACAAACCATACTATCACTAGCTAAACAACACAACCCCCCTCCCCTCCAACCCACACCTTCAACTAGTAATCTCCCCACTGCCTTCTCTTTTTCTCCTGTACCTACCTCTAACATAAAAGAACTCTTAACTAAACTTAAGCCCACCAAATTAGCAGCAGACAACCACCCAAATGAATACCTACAAATCGCAGCTAAAGCTCTGGCCTACCCAGTATCCATCTTGATTAACCGATCTATTTCAGAAAGTTACATTCCCACACTGTGGAAAGTATCACATATAATTCCCCTCCACAAAGGCGGACCCTCCACAGAACTATCCAATTACCGCCCCATAGCTATTCTCTCTCCACTTTCCAAAATACTAGAGAGATGCATACATTCTCAGGTCTCAGACTACCTCCTTATTAACAACCTCCTTTCCAATACTCAGCATGGTTTCCGACCAAACCATAGCACCACAACTGCCTTACTCTCCTTTACTAACACTATCCTTCAGCATAAAAACAATGGCTATCTCTCCTCTGCTACTTTCCTAGACCTATCTAAAGCATTTGACATGGTCCCACACAAACAACTTATCTCTGTCCTCAATAACCTATCCTTCTCACAATCAGTCACCAACTGGTTTCAGAGTTACCTGTCTGACCGCCAACAATCCGTTGTATGGCAGAATGACACATCTCCCCAACTACCTGTCTCCATAGGGGTTCCTCAAGGATACATCCTTGGACCCCTACTCTTCTCTGTTTTCACCAAATAATCTAGCCTCTGCCACCAAACATGGCACACTCATACAATACACAGATGACTCAACCATCATCTGCTCAGCCCAGTCCCTACCCAAACTGCAAAAAGTCACACAAGAAGCCTTTTCCTCTGTTGAAACTTGGTTATCAAATTCCCAATTAATACTCAACCCAAACAAAACTAAACTACTCATCTTCCAACCCACCAAACATACTCAAAACAACTCTTACTTTAACATCACAGCAAAAGACACCACCACTATATACCCAACTGAACACACCAAATTACTAGGAGTGGAAATGGACAATAAACTAAAATTTGACATTCACATATCCATGACAATAAAAAAAGTCAACAAAAAACTAGGAGCGTTCTACAGAAATAAGCAACTTCTCACCAAAGCAGCAAAGATTCAATAGCAAATTCCCACCTTATCTTCACCCTACTTTATGCCTCCCCAATATATACCAACCCAAGGAAATGCGATCTAAACAAGCTAGAGACCTGCTACAACAAAATCGCCAAATTCGCCACAGGGGCATCCTACCGTAGTCACCACTGTCTCTCACTTGCTGAACTGGGCTGGCTTGAACTCCCTCACCTCCTTCAATGGTATTAATTCTCACTCGCCCACAAACTAGTAAACCATCCACTAAATGCCCCATCCCTCCAGAATCTACTCCAACCCTATCGCACAAACAGACCACTAAGATCCAACAACAAAAATCACTTGCAGATCACTAAAGCCAATAACTCTGCTGGTGAAGCACTATTCTCTTGCACCATAGCCAAATTATGGAACTCCCTGCCACCCACAATTACCTCCGTACCATCATGCACCCACTTCAAAACTTTACTAAAAGCGCACCTAAAAACATGCTGGCTATGCCCTTGCAACTCCCACTCTAATATCACCCAACCACTACCTTTCTTTCCACTCCACTAACTACCTTGATTATAGCAAGCTCAGATGCTCATAAGTGTAGTACTTCTTATACAACAGGAACTTCTTATTGTAACATTTGTTAATGTCTGTTATGTACTTCACAGATAAAGATTCTAGTTGTCTACTGATATACTATGTTCTTCATCTGTAAATATGTTGTAAGTAATTGCTATGTAAATTGTTAATCGCTATGTAATCCTGTTTATTTTAACTGTGGAGCTTTTCTCCCCGGGCCTCCGCTGAAAATGGACTTACATCCAGTCGGACACTCCCGGTCAACAAATATAAATAAATAAAAATAAATAAATTTATCTTCCATCTTTTTTAGAACTTCTTCAGCCTTATTGCCAAACAGGCTGTCCTGATTTAAAGGAGCATCCAACAATTTAGCTTTAACATGATCAAGCAAAGATTGCTCCTTAAGCCAAGCATGTCTTCTATGTACAGACCCAGTAACAGCAGCCCTGCAGGAGGCCTCTAAAGAATCAAAACCACATTGCAAAGTATGTTTTCCAACTTGTTCAGCAGAATGCATTAAATCCTGTAAATCTTTATTTTCCACACAGTCAGGAATCAACATAATTTTCTGTTTAAGTAGTCCAATAATATGCTGTTTATATTTTAACATATGAAACTGGCAGTTTAAAGCTCTGATTGCCAAGGTTGCAGAGGTATAAACCTTTTTACCCCAGCTATCCAGTGCCCTGGAGTCTTTATCAGAAGGGGTAGGATTTTTAGCAGTAGAAGCTTAATGCCCTTGGGCTCCTGAGAAATGGTTTCTGGATCGGCAACAGGATTTATGAAAATGAACTTGTGGGACTCAGGAACCCTGTAGTAGCTGTCAGGTTTACTAGGAGCTGTTAGCAGGGAATCAGGGGCCAAACTGGATTCCGAGAACACATCATCAACAATGCCTAGTACAGGAGGTGTAGCCAAAGGCCTATACTGAGGTAGAAGGAGGAAATCCCTAAGCCTCTTTTTTGAATCAGAACATTCCTGGCTTTCCCACTGGAAATGCTTCCTTAAAGTATGTAAAGTTTCCCCAAAAGAAAAATCCTCAGGAGGAGAAGCAGAGGGAATGGAATCCTCTGCATCAGAATCCTCATAAGTAGGTATGGACA
Organism: Protopterus annectens; assembly: GCF_019279795.1. Lineage (NCBI taxonomy): Eukaryota > Metazoa > Chordata > Ceratodontiformes > Protopteridae > Protopterus > Protopterus annectens. Next base: position 315,229,006 of record NC_056736.1, on the reverse strand, counting down.
AATCCAGGTCATTAGAAGAGTCAGAAGAAACAGAATCCTGATCAGAAGATTCATAATCAAGCTCAGCCCGAGGCCTCTTGGGGGGGGGGGGTTGACTGCCCCTGATTAGAGTAATTAGATCTTCAGCCATTTTATCATTTGTTTTTTAGGCATAGGGGCTTGAGCATGTGGCCTGGGCGTCGTTTTTTTAGACATGGATTGAGATTTAGGCCTCAGTAATGAAGGCAGTGTCGATTTAATATGCAAGTCTGTAGGCCTGAATACACCCTCAGAAGCCGGTGCCTGCACAGCGGCTTCAGACCCATCCAAGGCAGAGACATCCGCGGATTCCATAGGTGAAGCATCTCGCAGCATACCGGACTCCGAATGGGTCTCAGTAGAGGTCTGTGAATCAGAAGTAGCTGGTATAAGGGGCTGCAAAAGCGCCTCACTGAGTACCGGCAAACTGGCAACTGAGTTAGGAGAAGCGTCGTCGGCAGTTTTGGACATCGGCGGCGTATCTCTGTCTTTATCTTTGCGTTTTTTTGGAATCCTGGTAGTCTGATGGCTAACCAACGACATTTCTGGATAATTAAACCTAGAACCGAAATATTTAGAGGCAAAAATGTACCGACGACGGATAGTGCGGTGATTAAATAAAGCACAAAACCGACAGCAAGGTACGTCGTGGTCAGGGCCTAGGCAAGGAATACAGTACGAATTAAAATCTTTATGAGGTATTTGCTTTCCACAAGTAATGCAATTATTAACTTTTACTGACATCAGTAAAGAGCAAGAAAAAAGTCTCCCCAATGGGTTACTTAGCTTTAAGTTGAAAGACTTCGGTTCTGAAACTCGAAAATGAAAATTTCAGGAGTCGGCCAACCGGCACTTGTGAACTACTTCTGCTTCAGGCACCGCACAGCAAGAAAGACTGATGTAATGGCATCGGCTGCATGTTTTATACCCCCGACAACCTGACGTCATGGAAGAAGGGACAGCAACTGATGCAGGACCCAAGACTTTGTTAATCAGGCCGACTGAGGGCAACCTGCCAGCAGATTACCCTAATGTAATGACTGCAACACAGAAACACAAACATGGAGGGAGGGATGTAATACAGCTCGAAAAGCTTCAACAGCTCTAATGGAATGTGCTTTGACTGGAGAGTGTAATTGTTTGCCATGGAAAGAATAACAAAAGGAAATAGCCTTAGAAATCTGGTTATCAACAATTTGTTTAGAAACAGGAGTACCAAGTTCTTGTCCTGAAAATTCAAAAACGCTGGTTAGATTTTTCTAATACAGTTTGTTTTATCTAGATAAAATCAGAGCTGTTAATATACATTTAACGAATGCAAGATTCTATCTGCTTTATTTCGAGGACAAAGAAAAAAGGAAGGCAAGTTGATGATCTGGTTCAAGGTGATCTCACTGACAGTCTTAGGAATAAAGGAAAGGTCAATTCTAAGAGTAATCCTATCCTTATGGAAAATAAGAAAGGGTGGCATGGCCTTTAATGCTTATAGCACTGACACCCTTTTAGCAGAAGTCAAAGCTACCTGCAGCACAGTTTTCACAAATATAAAATTAAAGAGACAAAGATGCAGTAGGCTCAAAACAGGATAGTTTAAGCTTTTTCAGATCACAGTTCAAATCCCAAGAAGGAGGCATGGCTTTTCTTAATGATCCAATTTATAGGATGTCTTTCAAAAAATGGTTTGACGACAAAATGAGTAGAACATGGTGGCTCCAGAGCCAGGCAGGCAGAGATAGCAGACAGATGTGCCTTGATACAACAGAATGCCAATAAAACATTCAGCAGCTCACATAGATGTGCAAGAATATTAGACATACCCAGTTATAAGGGTACTGATTCTTTTCTAGCAATATAAGGACATTTTCAATTTAGAAACCATACTTTCTTGCAGTTGGTCTTCCAGTCTCCTGTACAAGATTGAGTACATTCTCACAAAAGTGATGGATAACATTTATTAAAATTTCAACACCCAAAGAGTCTGATTCAATGTCTGTGAAGTTGGGGTGAATTAGAGAAACTTTGTTCTGAGTGAGCAAGTCCATTCTGTGAGGTAACTTCTGATTATTGCCCCTGGCCATGTGGAACTCAAGGGAGAATCAATGCCGTCTGGGCCAAAAATTAGTCACTATCAAGATTTTTTTCTTGTCCTTGATTTTGAGAAGGACTTTGGGAATCGGAGAAATTGGAGGGTAAGCATAGAGGAATCTCCCCTTCCAGGAAAAAGACATGGCATCTGTTCTTAAAACCAGTGGGTATGGTGCCTCCCTTGAATAGAACAGCCTGAGCTGTCTGCTGTGTGTTAAGGCAAAAAGATCTATCCAGGGCGTATCCCACTTATGGGCAACATCCAGAAAGACCTAACTGTTTAACATCTACTCATGAGGGTGTGCTCTGAATGAGCTCAGAAAAGCTACTTTCTGATGGAATGTATACAGCCTAAAGAAAGATTTTATGCAGAGCAACAGTTTCCCAATCAAGGCCAGTATGCAGATGCGATAAGGTTTGCTTATGTACCTCATAACCATGCTGTCATCTGTGTAAATCCAAACAGGAACTGGAGTCAAGTGATAATGCAGGAATTGAAGGGCTAGCACAACTGAATTAATTTCCTTTATGTTTATGTGGCCCTTCATTCCTTTCGGTGAAGGAATCCCCTGCTATCATATGTTCTTAGAACAAGCTACCAATGCAAGATCTGAAGCATCATTGAACATCTCTTGGCAAGAGAGAAGAACCAGAAAAGGACAGTCCTGGGTTGAGTGAAATCTAGTTGAGCCACCAAGGAAATTCCTTCTTGATGAAGGGCAAAAGAGGAATTAGATGGTTAACAGGTAGCAATACTGAGTCCAGATGGAGTGTAACATTCTAAACCTGGCCATATGAAAAACAGCCAAGACCTATATCAGTAAAGAGCAATCATACCAGGAGAAAGACTTGATCCTGACAAAACTGTGGCAGAAGGTGAAGTATTAAAATTGGAGACAGTAGAGTGTTTGTCGGAACTGACTCTTCACTGTACAACAGGCAGAGGAGAAACTAAAAATCTCAACAATCAAGGAATCTTAAGAGGGGGGTATGAGAATCAAGCTACTATATCCAACTGCCTTCTGAGTATTTTTTCCAGGAGGATCAAAGACATTTTTTGATGCAGTACAAGCTAAGAAGGAAATAAAAATGCTTATCCAACAAAACGTGAGTAAGCAGAAGGCGAGACTGCTTCTCATTCTTCTAACAATAAAGCTCATAGCCAGACTTGGAGACTTTGCCAGTGAAACATTTTTCAGTGTTATAAGGAAAATGCTCGAGACAGAAAAAAGTACAGGAACTGACTTATAAGAATTGGGAATACCTTTGACTTAACTAATTAACACCTATGTGGTGCGGGATGTCACACTTGTAAGTAGCCTATATGCATCTTGCATTCCAGAACATTTTCTGAAAATATAAACTTAAAAAGCATAAGATAATCAAACGTAAATATTTTGTGAGCAATAAAAGAAATTAAAACTGTACAAATAGCAATGTTATTAGTAAAAAATATTCTTTACAGTGATAATAGTACTTTCATAGGCTTTTCCATAAATACTGTAACATATTGTATTGTACACAATCCCCTAATTATATTTTTGTGAACTTTCACAAATTTTCATATCTTGAAAACTGTACAACCTAGACAAATAATGTTAGAACATGTTTGTTAACCAGATATAAGGTTTCATATGACAAGAAAATCCTCTATGAGTGCATGTTTACTGAGAAACATGAAAATGTGTATTTAATTGTAGAATTAGAAAAACAAAGAATGGATATCTCTCAAGATGTACAAATTACAGTGTAAATATCAAAGAAAGTTTTCTTCAACAACATCTAAGGTTTCACTTAATGTCATGCAACAGTTTGCAATCACTCGGTTTTTGACGTATTAAGTACATATGGAAATATTGCTTATTTTCATGATTACTAGCAAATAACAAAGCAATATTTCCAGTAGAGTGTGATATAAACCAGCAGGGACAGTGAATTATCCTGTCTCCCACATTAGATTTTCACACCATAAACCTCAATAATATGTAGGTCTCTCAATTATGAAAATATGAACATAAAACATAAATTTGAAGATATGAATATATGGCAAACAAAGATTAATTTCTACACATCCTACACTAAAAATCTTAGTGTCATTTTCTTAATAACTCCTTGTCCTTTCTAATGTTGTATTAGTTGGTAAGTCACTTAGTTAAATAAGCCAGATCCAAAAATGTTCTGTATGTCATAAGGTGGTATGAGTGCAAACTGGAGCTGTACAAAAAGGAGTTTTAGGCTTGTGTAAATCACACAAGAGTCTAGTGTTGTGAGATGGAGATAAGGAAAAAAACACCAACACTGAAATTAGTAAATAGATCTAAGATCATAAAGAATCAATTATATTTGTGAAATATGGCTTTACAAAAAAAAAAAAAAACTGTGCATTTATATAGTAGATTCGACTGCCAGTGGTAGCTGAATCTAGTATATAAATGCATGTTAGTCAGATGGTGAATGTAGTAAAAAACATAGTGGTGAAGTGAACAATACAGCATTTATTTAAATATAGTGCAGTCTTATTGTCTAATATGATGGTGGCACTGAAATGTTATTAAACTTGGCTTTATGCTGTGTCAATTTTGTCACAATCACCATTTTTCATAGTTTTCCAGAGTCGTGTAGGAGGTGCATCACTACCTTGGAATTTAAAAATTTTTTTTCTGTTACACGGAAATAGGTCCCCCCAATGACTAACAATGTTTAAAAGCAAATTTAATGTTTTATATATAGTCTACAGATGTAGCATAGCCTTTTAGTTAGTACACCTAATTTCAAGTTTTGCACTTTTGTTCTGAAAATTGACATGTCACTCATTTTGTCCACTTGTCACACGCACTGTATGTAGTCCAATATATTTCTGATATCTTAAGTTATTTTTTTTTTGTTAGTTCTACTTCTACATTACATGGTTTATTTACTTTATGTTTGTTAAGGGGTTGGGTCACGCAAAGAACTAAGTGGAATATATTAGCTCAACGTTTGAAGTTTTCTTCATTTGGTCAACTGTTATAGATGCCTACCCCAAAATGTTTCATAATTGAGGGGGGGGGGGCACTGACACAGTAAGGTTCTTTTTTTTCTGCAGTTTTTTTGAAACCAGTGGAATTAATGTAGGGATGGAACTGTTCATTTTGTGATTGTGTTTCTTACATTTTTTTTAAATCTATTTGCATCTTTGCATGATATGGCTTTCATAGTTTAAAAGTTGCTGCTTGCACTGTACAAGGAAATACAGTGTTAAATACTAGAGTGCAGTACTGTGTTAAATACTAGAGTGCAATACTGTGTTAAATACTAGAGTGCAATACTGTGTTTGTTTTTGTAAGTAATGTTGTATAAAATCACAGTTGTTGATTAACTGCAGTCTGAAATTGCTTACTCAATAGAAATTACTTATGAACATCAATACCTGTTCGAGCAGCACAGCTAATGTCTCATTGTTAACATTTAGAAGTCTGGTCCTTATACGACCTGTTTTTATGCTACTCCACTTTTCCCTTTTCCGAACTGTGTGGCCTTAGACGCAATTTATTTTTGTAAAAGAAAAATGTATTTTAGTTTTGCACAAGTTCAATTTTGTATACAAATTCAAATATTAACAAATAAAACACTACTGTTCTTCTGTTTACAGTGTTTCATATTTTGTCTCCTTCGATTTGTGTTTAAAAGTTGGTATCCTACAATTCCAATGGAGTGGGTGGGGTTATATAATTGCATATGCAAATTTTATGCTAATCAGCATACACATTTTTGGCTAGTTGTACTTAATTTTCATAAGCCTTTGTCCAGATTTTTTATGATTCCAGACTGAGAGGTACAGTTGACACTGTTAAACGTGTAGGTGGACTGTAAATATACCCCACAGCATGTCTTTAATGTCTGGAAGGCCATGAAAGGGGGGAAAAAGAAGTAACTAAGTAAAAATGGTGGTTCTTATAAGCATCTGTGCAAAACTTTCATGATAAAAACTTTGTATTATACTGTAAAGCAGTTTTGTAAAGTGTGCAGTCAAGGATATTTCAAATGTGCAGGGAAGGATTCTTTTCAGTGACTGTTCCTTGTGTTAAATATACTGAAGTACAAAAGGACAGTTTTAGTTGCAGGAAATATACATTTTACAATATAATGAGAAGAAAGGCTGAACAGGAGCAAGTTTAATTTAATATAATATTGTGAAATTGGGTTGGTAGGGTAGGGTAGGGTTTGGGGTGTAAAGGTGTACTGATTACATTATATCTAGAACTAAAATGATAATTTCCCTTCTTTTTACAGGGATGGATGTTTAAGCAGTTTTTTTTCAAAGCAACTAGGCTTAAAAAATAAAGACAAAATTATGAAACCATGAAAAATGCTAAGCCTCTTACAACTGCAAAGATATCAGCTTGCTTTATTTTTCCATTAGCAAATGTTCTCAGTGTGAGATAAAGTCTGCAGCTGAAGGCAACTAGTCGGGGAATTCTGTACATTCTGCTCTGAGTAAAATTTACAAAGATCCATTCATGCATCTGCAAGTTGTCAGCTGTTTTTTCTCTCATTGCTGACTACTTTTACATGAAGACAAGCTGTCTGAAGGTGCAAGAAATTAATCTTCAGAGTTTTCAGTGTTCTTTGCAAAATGCAAAATTTGAAGGTAGAGTGACAAGCAGTTCAGTGAAAAATAAAGTATAAAATTGTGGGAAGTGGATTAGGGATAGTAGACTCCCCAGCAGCCTTAATATTTAATGCATTTAATAGGATAAAGTATAATTTAATGTTATTTAAAGGTATCCAATGCACCTTTTCTTATTGCTAAAAGTTAATATTTTCTAAAAGCATACAAGTGTTTTTTTCACATCTGAGAAGGGAATAGAGATAAAAAAGAACATTAAGAAATTAAGTGTGAACACAGTCTGTCATGTGCTTTAGCATGGGTAACCTTAATTTTAGGTTAGATTATGCCCATGGGTGCACCTGTCAATTTGGAGAAACTGTTCCTATCTGGAGGGTTAAACTTCATTTGTTGAAAATGGACATTGTTTTGTGTATTTGTTCTAAGTTAATATGGTATGGGGGTGTTATTATTTAGGCTTTATTTAAGGATTTTCATTGCAATAAAAAGTTGAGAAATGTAACAAATTCAAACAGAAATGAGAAGAAACAACTGTATAAAAGATCAGCCTGCCA